>NC_142125.1:3795000-4095000 GCF_056152115.1 Neolamprologus brichardi
CACACTTATCCTTTAAACCCTTGTTAAATGTGAATCGTCATTCAGCGAATTTAAGCCACACTCATCAGTATGGGAAACATCTGCTATGACCTTCCCAAACTGGAGCAAATATATCTCACACACATGCACATACATCAGATGTGTCAGAATCCCTTTATTCACCTCATTAATTTAGTTGCGTGTACTTAATACGCTTCTAAAAACACTCGGACGCACACACACACACACAGTAATAATCTCCCGTACACGCACGCACACGCCGTGTTCTCTTTCACATCATGCACATTCCCTATCTTTCTCACATGCAGGTCTATTATCACATTTGGTTGGTAATCATCCAATCCATAAGAGATATGCAAAGCAGCAGTAATTGTGTTAGAGCCTAATTCGAGGCGCGATGAGGAGAGAGAGGCTCTTCTAACAGACATTAGGCATGCAGAGCACAGTTCCCATCAAGCGCTTCACTCCTATCTGCTCATCATTACACATACAATCTCCCTGACATCTCTAAAATGTCTCTGCGGGACTCGCTCCACGCTAACTATGGCTCTGCCTCTTTTTCAGTGCCCTTTATTCTGTCTATCTTGTTTTTTTCCAACCCAGCTTTTGTCTATTCTGTTATCCCTGCTCTCCATCACCTTCTCTTCTCCCTCAGATTTTTCTTTCTGAATGCAGCCTCCTCTCTCGTGTCCTCACTTTACATTTCACTCTGCTTCATTCTGGCTTTCCTAAAGTGCTATTGGAGCACTTTTCACTGACGAAATTCTGTTTCGAGGAAGTATGGACGGCAGAGTAAACAAACCTAACGTTACACAGACTTCCTTAGAGTGTACTGGCTTTGTCACTGTGTGGGCTCCCCTATAGTCACAGGGTCTCATGGCAAAATGTGAAATACTGATACATTTTTTGCTCGTTTATGAAAGCAAGCTGTCCTGTTTTTTATAAGCGTGACTTTGAAATATATTTCAATACAAAGAGGAAAAGTAATAGTTTTCATGCCTGCAGCACACACATGATAACATGCTGCAGGTGGCTCCGGCGCACTGATCAAAGTGCCATCTGTTGTACTTCAACCCAAACCACGACCTTTTTCAGAACCTAGCTAAATAGTTTTAACACCTAAATCTGCCCTGAGTAGATTTATGATCTAAACTTGTGGTAGCAGGTTTGATTAGCTAAATCTAACCAAGTATCCAGATTGTTTAAACCTAATCAAATAGTCTAGATGAGGGGTGTCAAACTCCAGGCCTCGAGGGCCGGTGTCCTGCAGGCTTTAGATCTCACCCTGGGTCAACACACCTGAATCAAATGATTAGTTACCAGGTCTCTGGAGAACTTCAAGACATGTTGAGGAGGCCATTTAATCATTTAAATCAGCTGTGATGGATCAAGGACACATCTAAAACCTGCAGGACACTGTCCCTCGAGGCCTGGAGTCTGACACTGTTGGTCTAGATTATCTAAACCAGGGGTCCCCAATCCCAGTCCATGAGGGCCGGTGTCCCTGCAGGTTTTAGATCTCACCCTGGGTCAACACACCTGGATCACACGATTAGTTCATTACCAGGCCTCTGGGGAACTTCAAGACATGTTGAGGAGGTCATTTATCCATTTAAATCAGCTGTGATGGATCAAGGACACATCTAAAACCTGCAGGGACACCGGCCCTCGTGGACTGGGATTGGGGACCCCTGATCTAAACCTAACCGACTAGTCTGAATTGTCCAAACCTAATTGAAAGGTCAAGACTGTGCAAACCTAACAAAGTAGTCCACATTATCTAAACCTACCCAAGTAGTTTTGACTGCTTAACCCTAACTAAGTAGAAAAACAGGTCGACAGGAAGGCAGAAAAAGAGCTTTATTAGCCATATTCCACATTTAATCCTCAACTCAACCTTGCTTTTTTTCCAGACCCCAAAAAATGGCCTCTGGTATGAGTGGAAAATTAAGTTAAACTGTCCTCTAAATTGATACTTTTTCCTCCCTTTAAAAGGTTGAAAATATTCTTTTCATGTACACAAATGTGACCAGTTACATGACAAATCAAAAGGACTTTTGCTCCAGTTTCCATATATCTCTTCAGTTTGTTATCAGATAAAAAGAATTTTAAAAACGTAATGCTCACGAAACGAGGTCAAAATAATTGGCATTTTTGTTTTGAAATTCCCTAAAACTAGGACTGGATAACTGAATCACGGCCTTTTCAGTGTCGCCACTTCTGCTTAACAAAGAGTTTCCACCATGCCGAACACGAACAACTATTCCTGCAGACGCAGCTCACCTCACATACAGATGAATCTACTCAGAATTGCCTTCATAGTTTGGTTTATGTGATGAGCACAACGAGAACCTATATACTACACACAACACAAACAGAACACAAATGCTGTCAGGAGAAGAAAAGGAGGAAAAACAGATAAACGATGCAGCTTCATTCAACACACTCCCAGTTCGATCCGCAACTCAACCTTGCTTTTCCTCACTAAGACAAAACAGAGATGCAGAGAGCAAAGAGACAGACTGCACAGAGTGGAGAGGCATTTTTTGAATTGAGTAGGACAGAGTGATCAAGAGGGAGCAATTGAATGTGTGAGTGTGAGAGAGAGAAAGAAAGAAAGAAAGAAAAAACAGGGAAACAGACAGAGGAGGAGGAGGAGGAGCAGAGAGGGGAGTGAGGCTCTGCACAATAGGCCTAGACATGAATGCTCCTCGACACTCGTTTCCACACATCCCCTTCAATTTCAACTCTCTAATGGAACTAGCGATTCTCGGCACCCACTCACACTGTGCACAAAGGACGGGCGTGTGCGCGCACACAGTAACAGCAGCACACACGAGCAGAGAGACACGAACGTTTACGAACATGTGCTGGTAACATACGCGTGCGCACACAAAACGCAGGCACATGCGGTGATGGAGTGACTGGAGGGGCCCGGGAGCGTGCGCGCTAACACACCGAAGCTCACGCTGGCTCTACCCACACACTGACATTTCTAAAAGATTGCAGACAGCCAATGGGAAAGTACATGAGCTAATGTACACGCGCGCACGTACGAAGATTGCTGGGTACACACGCAAACACACAACTCCATTTGTGCCTATGAATTTAATCCCTGTGAGATAAAGGAGAAAGGTGTGTGCGTTCGCTCAGCATGCATCGCGCTGCCCGTCTTGTGCTTCCAACCTCAGAGTTTGTGCGGGCGCATACGAGTGAAGGTCTTTAAATCATGGAAGCTGCTACTTTCATGTGTGTCTCCATTCGTCAAAGCATGCTCCCTTCTTCCAATATGGCTGTCAGCGCACGCCGTCAATCATACGACAGCGTGCGTGTGCGTTTGGGAGTGTGGATGGGCAATACCAGACGAGGTCATCGATAAGGGTTGGCCCCTTGGAGGCCCATCGCTCTCTCCTCCTGCAGGCTGAGCATAAATTACTCCCCCTGCTGCAGCAACACAAACTGATGTATGGACCACTCCCTCACCCACGCCCTGTCTGATTGAGGGCCTTTTTTTCTCCCGTTTCAAAATACCTTACTACTTCTTACAGCACCGTTTTCACTGGATGTAAATATAAAGCCATTTTGCCAAAACCTACATTCACATGAAATGACTGCGTGATGCTCAAAATGACTAAAAACAAAAAAACAACAACTGGATTTACACACAGAATTAGGTGACCTCACTCAAATGAGATCCCCAAAGGAAACAGATTATGTTTAATAATCACACCAACAGTTCAATAAGCTGTCGGTGCATCACGAGGAATGCACAGCTCCTTTTTTTTGTCGTAAAAACACAACAAACTTTGACACTTTGTATTTTATTCAACTGAATCAATTTTAGACTTCGTCTGCTACAATCCTACGATATTTAGGTGACTAAAACTAAAAGAATCTAGTTCTAATTAGGAGTAAAACTAGGGCTGCAACGCTTAATCGTTAGAAAATCGCGATCTCGATTCATACTTATGTGTGATCTCATTTCCAAATAACAACGATTTAAAAAAAAGAAAAGAAAAGACGATGACGATTGTATCGCATTTTGATCCGGGACGTAATCTGCATGAAAACAAGCGCTCACTCTTCCTGCTCAACAAATGACAAGGGCGGAGCCTTATACCACGTGATACAGAAGCTGTGACGTGTGATGCTAAAATTAGCAGGGAAAAAACAACGGAGAACACGTCAGGGGTGACGAGAAAGTGACAGAAAAAAATCCGTCTCGGTCAACCACCCAAACATCAATAACGGGAACCGTACACAGCGCTTCCCTATACACGTCGAACTCCTGCAGGCACAAAGAAATTACGGAGGCTGTAAGATATATGTGCAAAACGAGGGATTTAGGAGAATGATCAACACCTAGACAAACGCTACACGGTGCCGTCCCGCAACTAATTTTCTATTGTTGCACTACCTGCTCTATACACGCAGCGTCGAGCAACGGTGGAGACGGAATTTCAAGCAGTACAACATTTTGCGGCAACGACAAAACGTGAGACATTTGTTGTTTTTATGTTTATTTATTGTTTTTATGTTCAGTCTCAACTGTTACGAAGTTGATGTGCAGTTAATAAGCGCAATAAATATTTATACTGGAAAAGAAAATCGTGAGAGAATCGTGATCTCAATTCTAAGCCAAAAAAATCGTGATTCTCATTTTATGCAAAATCGTGCAGCCCTAAATAAAACTAAACTTTTTTTAATCAAAAGACTATGGCTACAACTAAATCAAAAACTGCTGGGCCAAAGATGAGGGTAAGAAGGTACATCATAGATGTACTTTCATACTTTATCTTCACCACAACAGCCCAGTACTGCGTCTGCATCACCGTTGACACTGCATTCATCTATCTGTCAGCCTCCTGCTTTCCTCTTCCCTCACTTGTAAACAAGATCCTAAGATATCATCCACTTGAGGTAGCAGCTCGCTCCTGCACCCTGCAGTGGACACGCTGCCCTTTTCTGACTAAGAACGTGGCTTTGGAGTTTCAGGTGCTAAATTCTCACCCCAGCTGCTTCACACTCGGCTTCCGGAGCAAGTTTGATGAGTCCAAAGGAACCACACCATCCGCCAAAAGCAGAGATGAGACTCCTGAGACCATGAACGGAAATCCTAAAAAATCCTTTTTACAAAAATTACTAGACTTATTCTAGTAATGACCATAATTTCCAAACTGAACTTGGTGTTTTAATCAGTGACCTGAAACTAGTGACTGAGCTCATGAACTCATCAGGAAGGTGATCTGATGTAAATGGTAAATGGCCTGCATTTGTATAGCGCTTTTCTAGTCCTTAAGGACCCCAAAGCGCTTTACACTACATTCAGTCATTCACCCATTCACACACAGGCGGTGGCAAGCTACATTGTAGCCACAGCTGCCCTGAGGTGCACTGACGAACACAGTGCCACCACCTAGTGGCACTGTATCTTGCCCAAGGATATTTGGCATAGGAGGCAGCCTGGGATCGAACCACCGACCTTCTGATTAGTGGCTGACCTGCTCTGCCACCTGAGCTACAGCCACCCAGCTAGGTAGCCAAGGGCCATTGCCCCATAGACATCTATACTACCAGACATACTTTTGTTAGGAAAGGAGTCGCCCCCTGCTGGCCATTAAGATGTTGGCACAAAGTCCATCTTTTATACTGTCTATGGTAAATCTTTGTACCAGTCACTGTCACTGTTTACTCACCCGTCCCATCAAAAAACACTAAGCTGCTCTCTGAGTATCCATGTCTGTAGCATAATAAGGCGACCACAATACAGCAATGTGGATCTGCCAGTCAAACATCAGTGAGGCACATGCAACAGGTAACTTATGGAGACATTCCCCATCCTGGCAACCAATGCATCTGAGCCAGGTTAAAGAAAAAGGAACCTTGTGATGAAGTGCATAATTCAAGGTTCAGTAAGTATTAAAAATCTTTTTATCTGCATTGATGAGGTTAGCTAACTGGCACCTCAAAGTCCAGGAAATTCTCCCAGCTGAATCGTCAGTATGAACAACAGGCAACGCTACAGGACAGCGAGTCCTTGAGACATTTTTCAATCACAGAGTACAAAATGATGAAATGTATGATTCATCTGTAAATATTAAAACAAATTGCTCCGAAATTACAACTTTTATTTGTGGCTCTCACAGGTTTATCCATAACACGTATAGAGAGAGTCTGTCAGATACCTGCTAGCCAGGTTTAGAAAATAATTCATTTATGCAGAGGAAAGTAGCTACTTCCTGCTGACAGCACAAAAGCTTATTTCACTCAGATTTGGCTTCTTTGGATTTTTTCCTGTAGTATTTAAATCCACATGTCAAAGCTAACTGACAGGAAGAAAAATTCTAAACACTGGTAAAAGCAATAACAAAAAATTAGACGGATAACCCTCGGCAGTAGTTACATGACGATGGAGACGCCTCAGTTTATAGAAGCATGTTAGAAAGGAAGCCTTAAGCAACATAACACACACAGGAGGTACAATAGAAACTTGATAAACATGCATGCCCCTCAGTTTGAATCCATCACATCCTGCAAGCAGAAAAGGCATCCTCCTGTGTTTCAATTTTCTTCACAAAAGCAATCTTCTGTTTATGATCATACAACAGTTTTACATCCTATGTGATGGGAATAAAAGAGCGAACTTTAAGGAGACTAAATACAGACTTACCTGTTTGTGCATCTCGATGTTGAGCCCGTAGGACATCTCATAGTACTACACAAAGAGAAGAAGAAGAAGCTATAAAAACACAGGCACCAAACTGTTGCCAGAAAATTGTCTGTGCAGGAGCTCCATGCTAACAATTTATCATGCTCAACTGACTGCATGTGACAAATCACGTTTGAAGCTAATGTGCATTTTGATTGCGCCACAATTGCAAATCACACAAAAATTCTGTTTCTCAGCTGGAACACTCGAAGCATCTTCAGTTTGCTTCGTTGCTTTTTTCCACCAAAAGCAACGAATGCTAATATGATCATAAAAAACATTATACGGGCCTTCTTAAATCCGAGAGATGATTCCCGAAAGGCATCATTACACTGCAGATTAATAAGAACAAGAATTCACAGGGGTACAGTAATCTTGAAACACTGCGGAAGACTTTATTCGCCTTTTCATTTTTGCCTTTGTTTTTAAGTAAACAGCTTAATAACAACCTCCAATGTTCTTTGTTCGATGTCATTTGATGTAAAACGATGAGCTGCTGAAACCGAAGCTATGACGGCACGTAAAAATAAACCGATCAACTGATTTGCATAATTAATCTGCCAGTTTGTCATTTTATCCTCCTTCTCATGTACACGCCAGCTTCCCTCATACAAATGAAATTTGCATGTATGAACTGCCAGAGAATATAAACAGTTGCTTAATTTAAAGGGCGTACTGAAGTTCTGTTTGTGGCTTACAGCTGTTTGTGTGCAGGATGAGTTTCATTAATCTCTGCAATCATCCCACAGCAGCGGGATCCACATGTGTGCGCACGTGGAACAAGAGACGTTGCCTCATTTATTATTTAGAATTATTAATTATCCAGACAAGTCGATGTGATCGGTAACAGTCCCTTTCCTTACTTCTACACTTCAGACATGTTCACACACACATGCAAAGAGAAGACACAAAGAGGAAGAGACACTGTGAGAGAAAAGGAGAGACAGAAGAGAAACCGCTTCTGTTGTGTGTCTGTGTGTGTGTGTTCAGTGTTAATGAGAGGGCCACCTTCTAGGCGTCAACCCTGTTAATCACCCACTCTGTCTGCAGGGGGACTGGCTCTGTCACTGGAAAACAAACAACACACAGATCTCTCACTCACACACACATTTTGGTCTCTCGCTTGTTGTCACTCACACACAAACACACAAACACACATGCACGCACACACAGAGTTGTTTGTGTTCAATTTCACACCGGCTCACTCTCGTAAGTGAATGCACGTGCACGCGCGCACGTGCACGCGCACTAAAACATAGCTCCGTAGCTGCTTGTGCCCACGCGGAAGCTCCCTAAAGTAATTACAGCGCTGGGGAAATGGAGGTGCTGCCGCTGGCTGGGGGAGTGGGGCAACCTGATATGCTATTAGAGGAGGAGTGGGGAGGTCGTAGTGGGGATACAAGACTCGGCCTGCCACTGATGGAGTGGAAGTGCGATTGAAAGTGCGCGTGTGTGTGTGCATGGCTGACTGTGTGTGCGTTCGAGTCAGAGTGGGCGAAGGAGGCTGTTTTGGCAATACTGCGTTCACAATTCAATTTTACAGGTTTTATTTCAGCTGAATCTGAAGATGGCTGCACAATTACATCAGCATGTATCCAATAAGGGCGGTGCACATATTAAAAAAGACAAATACATTTTAAGCCAATGGTAACAAACGTGTAATTTATCTCAGTTAATCCAATACAGCGGATCTACAGAAGGGTGATAAAGTGAAGGAAATATCTCAACACTTGACCTCTACAAACGAGGAGATCCAGTAATTATTTTGGGGCAGGTGTCCCCCTGGAGGAAAGAGCAACTGCAAATCAATACAAATCCCTTCTGAGGCATCACCTTTATCCTATAATGAAAATTTTCCATACTGATGGGAGTGGTGTCTTGGCAAGTGATGCCAATTCTTCATCAACTCTTTCCCCCTAAAAACGACATCTCCTGTACTCTTAATGACAAGTTTTGACACCTCTAATAGATATAGAGATAGATATAGAGATAGATAGATATAGAGATAGATAGATATAGAGATAGATATAGAGATAGATAGATTAATGTGGTTGGATGACTATTAGAATGGGTCACACTTTTTTCCAAGGGTTGCTCCAGTGAGCTACACAGGCAGAGATCACTCTCACTAACTTTTGATGCACAACCAGTCATTTTGATCTAAAGCAGTCATGGGGGAAAGAGTTAAAAAGGTAAAGAATGCTTTAAATAATTAAGAAAATGTGATTCTTTTGGAAAAGCATGATTACTTCCCTCCAGTAGAGATCCAGAGGCTTGCGAAATAAATACCAAGACACTCCAAAGCTGTTCTGGCAGCACGTGGTAGTCCCACTCCTCACTAAAGCCGTTTTCACATAAAAACTCCGAAACCTTTTGGCAGAATCAGGTCAGGGCATCATCTGCTCTCCTTTCTCACATGTATCGATGGTGCAGCGGTTAGCACTGTCACCTCAGAGTAAGACGATCCTGTGTGAAGTTTGCGTGCAAACCCTGTATGTGCTTCCTCTCAAAGACATCCACGTTAGCTTGACTGCTTTCTTGCATTTGTGCAGAACAATCCTGTGTAAGAGTGATGTGAAAAACTAGTTTAGAGTTTATTGGCTGGACTATTCTAATTCATTATTATCAGGTTGTCCTAAAACCTCCTTAAGAAACCTCCAGTTCATTTAAAATGTTGAAGCGAGAGTACTGGCAGGGACTAGGAAGAAGGAGCACATTTCTCCCATATTGGATTTTCTTCATTGTTAAATCCAAAATCAAATTTTAAATTCTTCTCCTCACATTTTGGATAATCAGTCCCCATCTTATCTTAAAGACCTCATAGTGCCATATCACCCCAATATAGCAGCAGTCTCAGTCTGCTGGTTTACTTGTGGTTCTGAGGGTACTTATAAGTAGAATGGGAGCTTTCAACTTTCATCACATTTCCTATGATGGCTTATTTCTTCTAAACACACCTCTTATAAATATGTGTTGCACACCACTTTGTATTTAAAGGTGGCAGTCCCTGCCTGAGCTCGCTGGATGTTTCTTCCATTAAAAGGGTGTTTTTCCTTCCCACTGTCGCCAAGTGTCAGCTGATTGTTGGGGCTTTCTCTCTATTGCTGTAGGATCTTTACCTTACAATATGAAACACCTTGAGACGACTTCTGATTTTGCCCTCTCTAAATTAAATGAAACTGAACTGAAATTAAACGTGGCTGCCAGTCTAAAGCACAGCTGGCGAAAGTGATCCATGTTCTCACTTCTGGAAATGAGGCTGCTGCCTGAGTGAAGTGCAGGAAAATGGCACAGATCGGATGACGGGGCGATGTCAGACATTTGCATTCCCAATTCCACCTCAGGTTCATAAAAAGGCTCAGGGTTTTAGTGTGTGTTTAGCCAGGACCACTATACTGAAACTTGGATTTCTGTTCTATGTTCTTAAGACCAGGAGCACAAGACCCCTTTTAATCTATAGAGAGAACACATATAATATTGATTAATTTAGATGCAGCAAAGAAGGAGCTGAGGTGGAAATGAATGTGTGAGATGATCAGCTGGGATTGCAGATAAGTTGGTCTACCCGCTAGCCTCAATACTGTAGCTTTTTTTAAAACTGTCACAGATCTCTAGACAACATTTTATTTCTTCTTTTAAATCTGTAACAGGGTTGGACGTAAACTATTTATTTATTTGCTGGCTGCCTTTTTTAAAAAAAAAAAAAAAAAAGTTGTTTTATTTCCCAGACCCAATTACATGTTTATAAAACAACTGGTGCTTTCACTGTTATATATGGTTTTAAACTGTTCAGATTCAAGCAGATTGCACTTCTATGCCCCTCACATTTTATATATAAAGCTTGAGTTGTAGACCTTGTAACGAAGAATCAGAACACCTCAGCAGACTCTGGAAACACTGCAAATGCTACTTGTCTTGCATTTTCTCTTAAAAGTGTCCATGTTTCATTCAGCTGCGCATTTCCTGTCTCACTGTTTTCCAGCACGATAGCTATAAGATGCAGGCTGAAGAAAAAGCTGCCTCATATTCTCCTCCTCACTAAAGTTAGACATGTGCAGTTAAGCAGGATTTACGCTCTGTCTGAACTGCATGTGTGATGGTCAGATAGCGTTAGAAACCCCTTTCACCAGCATCCTTCCTGACATTTGATAGTGGGTGACACACGCACACACACACACACGCACAGTAATGTTCTAAAGCCGACATTCACACCCGCTTCATGCCTTGCAGAGGTGAGAGAGAAGCCAGGGATCTTACTCAACTATTTGTTCTATTTTTCCAATGTTTCCCTGGAAAGTCTTATCCCAGTTTTTACATAGTATCACATCACTGCAAAGTTTTAAATGGGGCTTATTTTGCAAAATCAATTCTTCCATGGCTTTTGCAAAATAATTACATCTACCAATAGGGCTGTTCGATATAACGATATATATCGGATGACGATATAAAAACGTCTATCGTTTAATTTTACGCTATTGTTTGTTTCGTGGTGTCGCAAAATAAACTGTTTACGGCAATATTTTTTCATGGTTTTGATGGTCACTGTAGTGGCTATATTAATTTATTAAAGTTCTCTCTTTCGCTTATATTTTATATAACCACACTACGGACGGACAAGCGCCTGTTTTTATGCGTTGTCGTTAGCAACAACGACGGTAACACCATCGTGTGTCCGCTTGTTTATGTTCCACATAAACCTTTCACAATAAAGCTCAAGATCCTGTTGAGACTTTTCAAAATAAACTGAACCACGTGAAAGAGCAGATTATTTACGGATGAGAATTAAAAAAGAGCCGCCAGGTGCTAAAAAATAAACCTTAGACTCAAACGTTAGAACAGGCTTTTCCCCGCAGCACGCCGTGCAATAAATACTCACAAAGAAAACGTCTAAAAATGTATCGTTTCATGCATCGGTTAAAACACTCGACTCCAGCTACACGACGCGCAGCTGGAAACACTTCCCGCAAGACGAGCTGTCCGAGATTCACAGAATTTACAGAAAATGTTACATTTTTGTGATTTATATTGTTATCAGGACGATAGATGTCTTATATGGGGATATGAGATTTTGGTCATATCGCACAGCCCTACCTACCAAATAGAGAAAAGATCATTCCCCTCTTGTAACATCAAAATGGGGAAAAGCACCACCTATTACCAAATCTAGTAACTTGAGTAACTTGTTGGCGTCTTCACACAATCCAAAGGCAGGAATGTTAAGTTTCTTGTTGATTCTTGATTGGCCACATGTAAGATAGGGAGTTCATGTGGTTGCAAACATCCAGAGTGAACCTTGCCTTTTGACCAGTGTCTGCTGGGACTGGCTCCAGCCCAGTTTTCCCTCCTGGCTGCAGTATTCTTCTGAACGATAGATGCATCCAGTCAGAAGAAGTAGAAGATGTGGAAATGGGAAGCAAAGTTTTCTCAAAGTTTGCTTCAGAACGTCTGACATCTCTTGACGTGTAATCTGGGAATCTCTGAGCTCCTGCACTGATATATTATTGAAACTGCAGTAAAGACCAACCCACTCGAGTATCCTGAATCAGTGTGTTTCTGTTTTAAGAAGTCCAAAGTGCAGCTATCACATTAGAAATAATGCTAAACTTTCTGCTAGCTTTCCTTTCTTGTAGCACCAGTGTTCCCTTGTGCTTATATTCAACATATAAGAAACATATGATCTGGTCTTCTTAACAAATATAAGAAGCACTCAGTTAATCAATTTTGTGCAGAAGAGTCAAAATATACACTCTGTTACTATTATATGCACTTTATGTACCTTTTATGGGCTTGCAGACAGACTGATAAAGAAAGTCTAGCTTAACAATGGAAGCTGATAACCACTGCTGTGATACCCATTATCTTAAACAAGAGTTTTAGGGGTTCAGATCCCGGACGAGCCCCCAAGCCTGGCTATTTAATGTAATGTAGCACCAAGCTGCTAACTTGTACCAAAGCTGACTCTTGTTAAGCAAGAAAGGTTCAGTAACTTCAGTAAAAGCAGGAACAACCATCTGTTTAGAAATAGACACAATGCTGGGACATTAAAGACTTACATTATCTTGTTAAAAGTTGGTACAATATAGGACTTTGAAGTGGTCCTAAGAGACAATGATCTGTCCCTTAGTCATTTAAAAGCAGGACCACAAAATTTAAGGGGATAGAAACTACACAGAACACTCAAACTGAGCTTTGCTTCCATCAGCCTTTGAATTACCCATTGCATGTATGCAGCCTTGTCTGGTTTCTGTCTTTTAAAGTGTCCTTTAAATTGATTTAGCACATGCATCACAGAGTCACTGAGTGAACTGCAGGCAAAGGAGCACTCTTAAAAAGAAAAAAAGAGATGCTTTGGTTAACGTTGCCAAAAAAAACAGAGCAGCTGAAAGTTGTATATCACTTTGTAGTGCCTCACAAGCTGATCAGAAAAATACCAAACCCTAATGAAAACTTTGTGCTGATAATATCAGCCTGCAGGCTACTAAACAGTCTGTAGAACATTTTTCTGACTATAAAAGTCATCATGTCCCTTATTAATTTGTGCAGCTGCGTTTCTTCAAAACATTTAAATGCTTAAATCAACTATTACCTATAATCTGGATAAATCACTGCAATTACACAAAGAAAAAACACACAAATCAGAATTTGCTGGGTTCTGCTACACACTTTAGTAAGAGTTTCCATTTTTTTCTGAAATGCGTGGCATCGGTTTTTCATTAAATCTGTTTTACACGACTGTGCTCTTGTTTCAAGGGGTTTGTGCTTATGTGCACAAGGACGACAATGCCTGAGTGTGTGTGTGTGAAACTGTGTGTACACACGTCTGCCTGAAAGATACACAGAGGAATTGTGTGTTTGTATGTGTCTGCTGCCCTGCTGATGGTGGAGAGAGCAGTGCGGCAGCGCAGATGAGATGAGATTAAAGCCAGTCAGAGGATCAATTAGAGGCAAAACATCAGACGGCTACACAGCTACGGCCAGCAACAATGAGATTAGCCCCGAGGTGGAGCAGAGAGCAGGCAACCACATCTGTGTGTGCATGTTTGTGTGTGGATGTGAATGTGTGGACAGAGACAGAGAGATGGGGGGAAAAAAGAGGAAATGAAGGGGGCTGGGGGAGGCGAGTAACACATACATTAACTACAGAAGGAAAAAGGAACAAAGCATGAAAAATTCTGGTTTATTTCAGTTCAGGCTTTGTTTTTAGGGAACATGATACCATCATTTCAATCATGTTAAGTGTCTAACAGGGCTACAATCAACACCAGTCAGCAACTGGATTTGATTGCACTGCGTACTTTAGGGTTTCACCAACATGTCCTTCAAACTCAACTAAAAGAAAATGTTTTTCCAGATATCCTAATTTGAAGGATGGCATTATCTGTCTGTGCCAAAATAGTGCAAATCACGGCTGGAAAAAATTACATTTTATGATCCATTAGCACGGCAAAAGTTTTGTTTGCTCACGTAGTCCAATCTCCTCCTGCTGCAGGCTTCGTGGCTCTGTAATAACATCACCCAACTTCCTTCTTTGTTCGCTGACAGACAACAGCCTTTGTTCCAGCAAACACTAAAGGGACATGTCGCTTGATCATTAAGGCATGCTTTTTCAGGGCATTTGCCGAAACAACTGATGCCGTCCATTTTCTTCGAAGAAGAATCTAATTAAGGGAGTTGTTAGACTGTTCAGATGAGTTTTGGAAATTAATAATGTAACTGTCAGATTCCCAAACAAAGGAAACACTTTTCAAGAGAAGCACAACGACGGCGTCACTTCTTTGCTAAAACTGAAATCATTTGTATTTTAAGAAAACCTATGAAAATGACTTGCTGTGCAAAAGGGAAGGTGGTGAAGGGTATGGAGGAGGTAGAGTGAAAACACAAAAAGTATATATATATGAATATAACACAAAGAAGTTACTCAACAACCAAAATCTACATTGGTTAAAAACAGTGAAAAGATGGCGTTTTGTGTCAACCATCAGCTCTGACGCGCAGCACGCACAGCTTAACTCACCATGATATAATGGCGCTGCATCTCTGACTTCTCACTGGCCAACTTGTCACACTCGAGCTTCAAACTGGAGAGAGAGGGAGGGGAGAGGAGGACAGAGTCAGACCTTGTTATTCAGCTCGACAGTCTTCCTTCTAAAAGTGCTGACACCAGGTGACTTCTACCCCCCTTCATCATCATTACCTCCACTTTCACCGGCGGCACTGTCATCACTTTCATCATTGCTTCAACCGCCACCACCATCATCAGCAGCAGCACCGCCTCCGTTCTCATCATCCCCCGCCACCATTTTCATCTATATCATCGCTGCCAACTGCATCATCATCGTTAGCACCATCATCATCATCATCATCATCATCCTCGCCTTTATTAGTCAGTGGCAGCGTGTTCGCCACACCTGACATGTGTCGATTGACAGGAGGAGGTCAAACTCCCTCTGAACTCCAGAGACGAGCCGAGCCAAAATGTCTGCTCGCTAAATCAAAGAAGAGGCAGCGAAGCAAAAAGTCTAAATATAGTGTTGACGCGTTCTCTGCGACCCTTTCCCTGCGACAGCCATTAGCTGTAATCATGTCAGCGTTGATGTCACGCGAGGCGACAGGACAAAGGAGGATGCATCAACAAGTCGGCCTGATTGTCAAATAAAAACGACAGAGGTGGAAAAAAGAAGAGCCCCTCTGTGATTTTGATTGAAGCAGCCTTTTATAGCGTGTCAGTCACAGGCGGAATCATCCGATGTGAAGCGTGGGTAAGACTCATCAAAATATGCAGACACACATGCTCGATAGGTTCAGATTTAGGATAAGTCTGTAACCTGTTTGATGGTGTGTGTATATTTATGCAGGGTTGTTCTTCGCAGCTGTCTGCGGGAATGACAGCTCGATTATAGCGAGCGATGGCTCAGTCTTTGCCGCTGTTAGTCTTAACTGGCAGACTGAACACCGTGTTACACACAGGCAATAATGTAAGCTTACTCATACACACAGAATTGTGCTGCTTTTTCTATACTTACTGTAGCTACTGCAGTGTAGACTGCAGCTAGAGCCTCCACCCTTGCCCGGACTTTAAATACAAAAACCACAATATGCCGTAATTGTCGGGCTATAAGCCGCTACTTTTTGCACAAGCTTTGAACCCTGCGGCTTTTAGTCAGGTGCGGCTTTTCTATAGATTGTCCATGATTTTTGTGATATCGTAAGACGATTTGTTTTGTTTGTTCCGCTGTTGTACGGCACTACGTTGCCTGGCGGAAGGGCATGTGATCAGACACACAGTATCGGGGTTCAAGAGTGGTTTGTTGGTCACATGTCCATCCGCCAGGCAACATAGTGCCGTACAAGTAGCGCGAAAAACAAACTTCAAAGTAGCGCTACGCGTTCAGTGGGAGGCGTGGATGACGAGCGGCGATAAACTTGCGAAAAGCAAGTTATGCTCAACTCCACCGGTGGAATCTGACAGCGTGGAAAAGTGTGAAAACATCCATGATCACCAACGGATTTCGAAGGGCTGGACTGCTGCATGATAGAGAGCAGGACACCGCCACAGCCCTTCAGAGGGTGTTCGACTCTGACAACGAGGATTTGTTTGGTTTTGAAAGTGACAACGAAGGAAAGAAGCTGAGAGTGGATGACGTAGCCATCCTGAGCCTGTTCGTATCCGACACTGGAGAAGAGGACTTTGGTGGTTTTAGTGCGCAGGAAGAAGAGAAAGATGGTGGTGAATGACTGACTTTTCTTCTTGTTAAAGCCGTGTCACTGCACCTGAGCCTAAAAGGTCGTCCGAATCTATTTTTCTGGTGTGCTGTAGGTTATTGTTATGTACTACATTTGTTACTCATTTATGAAGCACAGTACATGTTTTGTACTTGTAATTACCGCTACTTGTACCTTGTAACCTAAAAAGTTATGCAAATATGTACCCATAACTTGTTTTTCAAAATATTAATAAAAGGGGTGTGTCTCCAAACAGCCATCTCTTTCCTGACAATTCCCTTTGTGCATATTCTCTTACATATGATAAGTCAACATTGAAACACCTGCAGCTTTTAGTCAGGTGCGGTTAATGTATGTACAAAACAGGATTTTCCCCTGATTTTAGCTTGTGCGGCTAATATTCAGGTGCGCTTTGTAGTCCAGGAAATACAGTAATGAAAAAGTATTCCAGACTGGTTTGTGATAGGATGCCACCTGTATAACAAATCCAGTCAAGAAATTTCCATGGTACTAAATATTCTACAGTCAGCCGTTATTGGTATTATAACAAAGTGAATGCGACTGGGAATGACAGCAACTCAGACAGGAAGTGGAAGGTCCATGTAAAGTTATAGAGCGGGGTCAGCACAGTGCACAGGGGTCGCCAACTTTCTGGAGAGTCAATCGCTACAGACCTCTAAACTTTACGCGGCCTTCAGATTAGCTCAAGAACAGTTCGCAGGGAGCTTCATGGAACGGATTTCCACAGCAGCTGAAGGAATTATGGAAGGGGTTGTATTTCAGGAGGTGGGCTCAACCCCTTAATTAGTAAAAAGAACTCTTAATGCTTCAGCATCCCAAGACATTTTGGACAATTTCATGCTTCCAACTTTGTGGGAACAGTTTGGGGATGCCCCTTTATTGTTCCAACGTGGCTGCACACCAGCGCAAAAAGCAAGATCCATGAAGACATGGTTGAGCGAGTTTGGCTTGGAAGAACTTGACTGATCTTCACAGAGTACTGACCGAAACCTGATTTGGATGATTTAGAGCAGAGACTGTGAGCCAGGCCTTCTCGCCCAACATCAGAGTCTGACCTCACAAATGCATTACTGGAAGAATGGTTACAAAAAAAAAAAAAAAATTCCCATAAACGCAATTCTAAACCCTGTGGAAAGCCTTCCCAGAAGAGCAGAAGCTGTTATAGTTCCAAAGGGTGGGCTGACATCATATTAAATCCTATGGATTAAAAAACGGGATGTCACTGAAGTTCATATGCGTGAAAGCAGAAAAGTGAATACTCTTGGCAATAGAAAAAGCAAGTTTTCACAGTACTATGCAGGGCTGTGAACTCCTTACTGCTTCTATAGGAAGTAGGAGGTTAAGTAGCAGCCAGGTGCTGCTAATCAAAATAAATGTATTAACTCATCAACCAAGAGCTACATCTCAGTCTCCAGAGTCCTCAGATTGAATTTCATGACTGCACATTGTAAAGACTAAACAAATAAGGCTTGATGACAAGGCAAGGAAAGCCACAAACTCAGTGGATGAAACAGGTGCTGAGAAACTCCAAGGATCTTCCAGAAAAAAAAAAAACAGAAGAGGGAACAAAGATTTATGTCTATACCACTATCCAGGACGTGTGGAGCAGTCATGAATAGTAAGATGCCCTCCTAGGGTGAACTGCAAGGATTGCTGCTAAGCAGTGAGAGTGCCTCGGGCAGCAGAAGACAGAGGTGTTAAGGAAAGGCGAAGAAGACCAATGCCGATCCATCCAAGGTACCATTGGCAGACAGAAGAAAAAACGTGCACCAAAAAAAATAAAACATCCTACCAGTAGATACAATTTACAAAAGGCCAGGGTGAAGAAAAACAAACACATTGTTCAGATAAAAGCAGCACTGGAAGAGGCCCCTTCAGTCTAGTTCATTAAACACAACCACAATTGTGGAAAAAAAACTGCTGACTTGACTCTTATCCAGATGACAATCGTGAATCCCACAGCCACAGAAGGTCATTACTGAAAAGTGGATTTAAGCATGTTAATGGAGAGCTGACTAGAAAGGAAAAGCATAGCAGAAAAAGAAACAAGGACGGCTGCAACCTTGAGTGGACTGTCAAGAAAAGTTGATTCGAGAACTTGTGGTCAAAAGGAGCTTGCAAAGAAAAGCGTCTGGACTTCTTTAAGTTACTTGAAGACTTGTGAGAGTTTTTACAAGGAGTACCTGAGGCGGGTGTTATTGCATCATCAGCCACCACGCACAGAAATGTTCAGGAAAGGAACTACAACTAGTACATTTCTAATCTCAAGCTACTCCTGAACCAGATGCAATGTTGCAAGTTCTTATCTGGGCTAAGGAGAAAAGGAACTGGACAGATACTCGGCGTTTCAAAGTAAATGTATCATTTCATTGGAAACCAGAGGCACAGAAAGTAAGGTTGGATTTTGATGTCCAGTGTGATGTTTCCACAGTCTGTGAAAATATAAGATGCCATGTCATCTGCTGGTGATTGGACTTGATAAAACACAGTGAACTAAAGTCAATATAGCCATCTACTAGGAGATTTCAAAGCACTTTATCCTTCCATGTGTTGGCAAACATTATGAAGATGCTGCTTTTCTTTTTCAGCAGACCTTAGCAACTGCATCCATGCCAAAACATTTGCTGAACATATTATTAATGGTCAGCAAACATTATTTTGCAGAAGTTTGCGATTGGCTAGCCATGTCCGCTGACCTGAAGCACATTGAAAATCCATTGTCAAGAGGAAAACTAGAAACAATTGATCCAAGAATACAGATGAGCTGAAGGCTACTATCAAAGCTTCTATAAAAGTTTGGCAGTGCCAAAAGCTGACCACCTCCACGCCAAGCCGCATTAATGCAATAATTTGCAGTAAAGGACCCCCAAGTACTGAGTGTATAAGGAAATTGAACATTATTCAACTGGATTTCTCATTTTCATGAGCTATAAGAACATAATCATCAAAACTAAAACGTTAAAAAATATATATATTAAAGTTTAAAAGTTACATTTTTTCGCACTATTGTAACTGATGATGGGATATCTGTGTTTGTAAGTAGATAGAAACATCCTTTTCTGTCTTATCTCAGCTCTCATGGTGCTCTCACAGCAGCTGTTCGTAATGTAAACGCTAACAGCCAAACAGTTTACCTTTTTCCCCCCGCTCTGTCTCCTGTGTTTCCTTTTCTGTCTCCCTTCCTTTTATATGTGTGTCTTCTGTCACTCTGAACTCTGTTAACAACTCTGTAACCCTGTTACTTCCTGCTTTTATGTTAATAAGTCACCTTGTGTGTCTTGCGTGCTGGTTTGCCTTACTGTGTTAGCATTTTCCCCTCGTCTGCTCTGCCCTCATTAGATTCACCTGAGTCTTCTTTCCCAATTAGTCTTCTCCGTGTATTTATAGATGGTCTCTTCCTCCTTTACTTGTCAGTTCATCTGAGTTGCTTGGCTGTTTTCCTGTCTGGGTTACTGCCTCTGTCTTTCTCCACGTCTCTGTGTTGTTCTGAAGTTTTAGCTTCTCCTTTTGGCTACTTCTTCGTTCTTCCATTTATTACCTTTAGTTTGACATTTGTCATGCCTGAGGTTTCCTTTTTTTAAAAATCCAGCCTCCCATATCAGCTTTGAGGTCTTCATATCAGTAACATTTTTAATGCCCTTTATTTTTATTATTTATTTGCCATAATATTTAAACTCATATAATGATTGGTTCTTGCTGCGGAAAACAATGTTTCTCAAGAATCCACACGTGTATAAAACATGTAAACAGTGACCCGCTTTAAAAGAAAATCCACTCTGCAGCAATAACACTCAACATTTATCGTGTCAACCATCCAACTCTTTTTATCGATACGAAGAAATTGAGAACAGTTGCAGCCAAAATGCAACCAAGCAAAATAAAGATGTGCACTTGTTGGCTGGTCCAAGTTAAGGATATCTGGTTACGACTGCTCACACCTTGGTAAGCAACAGATGTCCAACCTGATAACACCGACATGTGTTAAGGTTTTTTTCCTTTGGGCTGCTGATTTTAATCCTTAATCCTGTTTTCGTACGAGCAGCCTCCACTCGCCCAAAATGTTCCCCTTCCCACTTACATAAAACCCTTAGCGCCATCCCTGTGTACATGCGTAGGCTGTATGGTGGGTTGTCATGACAACAGGCGTCCCCGCTGCCAGCCTACCTGGGATTGGCTCCGTGCCTCCTCTGATTGGTGCTCAGCAGCCCCCGGGCCTGCGCCACTGTTCTCAAACGACACTTTGATGGAGTTTTATTGCCGATTCTTCCGCCTCTAAATCGCTCCTGCTGTCATCTTTATTTTGATTTATGTATTCCCTGATCTATTTATGCATGTGAACGAGGGGAGGGGAGAAGAGACGGGGGAAGGAGGGTGGGCTGTCGGGTGGGAAGAAGAAGACAGCGACAGCTACAATGCTCGGTACTATACCCGGGGGAACGCCTGCGGTACATTTGCCTTTTAAAGTCTTCAGCAACAGACACACGCAGCTCAGCAGAATACTACAAAGCCTCGTCTATGGCTCCCAAGCCCCCCACCCAATCCTAGCTCCCCTCCTGAGTCAATAGGAACTGTATGCATGTTCTGTATGCTCAGACAAAAAAGGCATTCTTTCAACTGCGCCGTGACTCTCTGAAGGGGGTTAAATGGTGCTGCTCACTGTTGTGGGAATTACAAAAACCAAAGTCGAGGAAAAAGACGCACAGGGCATTACTGCAGCTTTAGAATCCCCTACAAACAAAAGCGATCAGACCAGAGCAAGGATTTTACACACAATGTGTTACTCTTTCATCTGCCTTTGCCTGTGTCTGTAACCGGCTGAGGCAAGCCTCTGGAAGGTTCTGGGAGTACAGGTACAGAGGAACAAACCAACCTCCTCAGGAAGGAAGACAGGCTTCAAAGACTCCACTCGCACAAAGAGTGGATTTCTTGATGCAGACCCCGTGGCATCCCTCCTCTTTACAACAGCTATCAAACAGATCAGTGAAGGTCGGAATTTGGAAGCACCTCAGACTTCTGGAGCTGTAGCGGTATTTAAGCAGTAAAGGAAGATCAATAGCCGAGGGTAAACGAGATTGATTTAGGTATGAGTCAATAAAGGCTTCCTTAGTGTGCAGTATGGCAATAGAGCTGAGATACTACTGAAACAAAAGCACACATCTCCATTTTTTTCTTACCACAGAAGGGTTCTCTTCGAGTTCACACTGTGCTTGGCTGCAAACATTCATCTTATAAGTCTGAACTGACTGAACCCTGGCACTGTTATCATATTTTTTTAATTCTTTGTATTCAATTAAATTTAATTAAGAGGACGTGAACCATCAGCAAACCCTCTGTTTTCCACTTCTTTACAATTCCTATAAAATTAATTATCACTATTATTATCTGAATTTATTTAATATTAAGACAGTAAATGTTCTCTGAATATGCTCACAAATATAAAGTACTTCGCTGTCCCTGGGTTTTAGCTAGCTGTACAGCATAGGTGTCAAACTCTGGCCCGCGGGCCAAATTTGGCCCACAGCCTAATTACATTTGGCCCGCGAAGCCATACCAAATTACTATCAGAGCTGGCCTACTGGTATTATACAGCTAATATATATATTGTTTAGTATTAAGCTTTGCTTGTTCAATATTCAGTTTTTCAGCAAAACGTGTTTGAGTCCATAAGAAAAGATTCATTCTTATATCTGGAGGAAGATTTTTTTTTTTTTCAATAAATATTAACGTTAGCCCGCGACTTTGTTCCAGTTTTGAATTTTGGCCCACTGTGTATTTGAGTTTGACACCCCTGCTGTAGAGTGTTACTGTTAGTGATTACATGATGTAAAACAAAGTGTTTAAAAAAAAAAAAGAAAATAGGACATACATCCGCATTAAAAGCCATTCCTGACCAAGAAATGGTAGGTTTTTGTTGCCACAACGCAGCTCAGTTTATATGTTTAACATACCGGCTACTGGTACACAAACACAGTATGTTCAATAAACAGAAATCCTGAAAATACACATGTACAGCCTGGGGATATATTCCTTATTAAAAAGAGCTGCACTTAATAGGCTGTCATATGTACAGCTTTTCAACTTTGTTTGCATGCAGCAGTGTTTTCACCTGTGGTATTGTGCTTGAAGAAACTGGAACTCATCCTTGATCCTGTCACAGGAATCAGAGGTCGTGAATTTCAGCTGCTGCGATGAGGCCTGCAAAAACAGAGAGAGAAAAATGTTAGAGAAGAGCTACTGAGAACCATGTTGAAAGAGGAAAGGAAAAAAAAGCAGGATAGGTGAGGAGTGAAGGCAAGAGAAGCAAGAGACCAACGTGGGAGAAATAATTAAAAACACGAACATGAAATCAAACAGTTTTCAATTTGCCACAGTCCAACGAGCAAAGCATTACGAAGAAATTGGTTGCCAAGCATGTTTCCAAGTGCGACGGGCCAAATGAAACCCCCCGAAACTGTGTGCATGCTCAAAAACAGAAACATCTAAACTTAATGTTCCTGCCAGCTTTTTAAACCCCTGCAAACGAACTGTTCTCTTACACGCCCGCACACAAACCTGACCCACACAGAGATATAATTAGCCATAAATAGATTAAAACACACCCCTACTTAACCTTCAATAGACATAACCTAGACTCAGTCTGTCCTTGGTTTGGCACACGCTGCTTCTTTACAGTGCTGAAGCAACCTTATGAGTTATTAGCCAGGGCCGTGATGAAAAACAGCGCATGCTGTGAGCCATAACATCCTATTGATTGATGATGCATGAGGTATAATGGTAATACAAAGTGGGTAATGATCATCTTAACATTCCTTTTTGTTATTCCAGCATTCACTTTGAGTGACAGTGAGTAAACATTTAGGCCTGCTTCTTGTATAACTAATGATACTTTTATGAAGATACTTTATAAAAGTATCTTTATGGGGAATTTAACTGTACTGTAACTGCAAGTACTGTAACAGTACTTGCAGTGTTTGTAAATCCCAACAACAGCTGCTTCAAGGCACTTTATATTGTAAGGCAGCTGTCCCCGACCTTTTTTGCACCACGGACCGGTTTATGCCCGACAATATTTTCACGGACCGGCCTTTAAGGTGTCGCGGATAAATACAACAAAATAAAACTAGTACCGGTACCGAAAAAAAGAAGATTTATTCATAACACACATGAAAAGACCCAGGAAAACCGAGTTAACGATAAAAACGATAACAAAATAACGCTGAAAACCGATAAAAACCTTGAAAACCATACATTTCACACCTGAGCCTCAACTATCGCGGCCTGGTACCAAACGACTCACGGACCGGTACCGGTCCGAGGCCCGGGGGTTGGGGACCGCTGTTGTAAGGTAAAGACCCTACAATAAGACAAAAGAGAAAACTCCAGAAATCATATGAACCCCTATGAGCAAACAGTTTGGCGACATGGGAAAGGAAAAACTCCCTTTTAACAGGAAGAAACCAGCAGAACCAGGCTAAAGGAGTGGCAGCCATCTTCCATGACCGGTTGGGGGTGAGTGGATGAAGACAGGACAAAGATATGCTATCGAAGAGTGCCAGAGATAATAATAGCAAATAATAATTAAATGCAGAGCGGTGTATAAACACATTGCGAGTGAAAAAGGTGACTGAAGAAGAAACACTCCATGCACCATTCTATTGCTGCTGGTTCCTACTCTTGAAAGTAGAGTGGATGCCTGTCTCCAGAATCCAAACCGAAAGCTGGTTCCACAGAAGAAGGGCCTGAGAGGTGAAGGCTCTGTACAATAACCTCAGTTTTATCTGAAGTTAGAATCAGAAAATTTGAGGTCATCCAGGTCTTTGTATCTGGATGACCAGATAATAATTATCAGAGCATTCTTGCCGTTTAACTACTTGGTGTGTTATCGGGCTTCATGGATAAAGCTGGGTGTCATTTGCATAGCAGCGAAAATGTATGCTATGCCTTCTGATGATGCTGCCTAAAGGAAGCATGTATGATGTAAAGAGAATTGGTCCTAACATGGAACCCTGTGGAACTCCATAATTAACCGTAGTGTGTGAAGAGGACTCTCCATTTACATGAACAAATTGGAGTCTGTTAGATAGACATGATATAAACCACTGCAGCACAGTACTTTTAATAGCTACAGCGTGCTCTAATCACTGTAATAAAATGTTATGATCAACAGTACTGAAAGCTGCACTGAGATCTAGCAGGACAAGCACATAGAGGCAGTCAGAAGTAAGAAGATCATTCGTAACCTTCACTAAAAGGTGTTTCAGCCAAGACAGCAAGTACTGTTATGAATAACTACAGAGACTATGTTGTAACTTACCCATATGCTAACAAAAAAGGTATGACATAGTAGGGCACAGACACAGGATTTCTGAGAATTTCCCCTGTGTTATCTTGGAAAGAGGATATTGGAAGCGGATACTTTGAGTGCTGTGGGCAGGGTTTCCATGGGGCAGGCTTGCTCCGACGTGTACTTTGGATGCTCAGTGATGTTGGGATCTGTGCCTTTAACTCTCCTCAAGTCCTGAGGATTCTGGCTGGAAGTGCTGTCTTCCTTGGTTTCCAAAAAGTTTAAGATGGGTGGTATGTTTCAAGGTAAAAATCACATTAAAGTCCACTACTCAGGGTTTCCCTTCAGATGACTGCATTTGAATTTGCTTCTGTCACAGTTTTTTATGTTGTGGCCAATGTGTGAAAGTCATGTTAAATTAGCATACATAAAATAACACAACGACGCTGTCTGTTTGGAACTAATTTGGAGAAACATAACAGATTTGGTTATGGTGACGAGGACCATTATTTGTGTTTCACTGTTGTCTTTTTTAACATTCATTTCTGGCATTCTGCTTTTATTGATAGGAAAGCACCGAAAGCAGACAGGAAAGCAGGGAGGGGGGAATGACACACAGGAAATGGTCTGAGGCAGATTCAAACCCAAGCTCCTGCAGCATTCAGCATAAGCAGTGTCAGCTCATATATTTTGGCGCCACTGATGCCTTTAAAAAGAATCTTAAAAGTTAATTTCTTGGGAGGCAAAGGTTACATGGGTTGATTATCTGTTTCACTGGTAAAAGACGATTAAAGACAGTAAGGCTACCTATTTAAAAGTTTGTGTTACTTTAAACTGGTTTAACTCAAAGCCATGTTTTAATGCCCAGAGTGGCCTGTGCATTCACAATTAACCTGCCACACTGAAAAAAAAAAACCCAGAGCGTTTTAGATATACTGTGATTCAAATGACACCCATGTCATGTCAAAGACACATTGGGCTTTTTAGCAAACAACATCTTTGGCCTAGCCTGGATGTTGCCATTAGCCCTTATTGTAATTCTCTCCACACTACATTCCCTGGGCAGCAGTGGATGCACTGGTTGTGTGTTGGAGCACAGAGAGCATCAAACCCAAATAGGGACAAAATCTCATTATTTCTCAGCAGGCTGCATAATGGGTCATGTGGGGGGGGGGGGGGGAAGAGACATTTTCCACACTGCGATCGAGCAGGTACAAAAAACCATCAGAATTCTGATTGCAGCACTTACAGGAAGCTAGCCCGACATTGTTAGGAATGACTTGTCGCTTTGTACCCCGCTCACCACGACATGCCGCTCAGTCTCATTTTCAACTGCAAATTGCCTCCTCTGCATTCATAGAACAATAGACTGAGACTATACGAAGCAACAAGAAGCTTCAGGTTGTTCACAGGACAAAGATTTTTTGTTTATTTTTTTTGTTAATGGCTCAGTAGCGAGTACTCTACCATGGTTTTAAGTAGGGAAGGCATTCTTTCAGGGTAACAACATTTGGTATCCTGTACATGCATGAAATGCGTTTCGTACTATGGCCACAAAACATTTTGGAAATTCAGAAGCGCTAAAGTCGGAAGAGGCACAGGCACTTAAGACTTTTATTTAGAAAAACATAAAACATGCAGTCCTGTAAAACTCTGACAGTGACCTCGGCCATTACACATCCAAATGGTACGAGAAGCCTTGACATTATAATTCTGCCTACAGACACAAAAAACCCCAATCCCAAACAAACCAGTCTGCTGCTTGGAGACAGAGGCTTCGACTGTAAAGAAGAATAACCTTTTCCATTATCTCTCTAGCCAGTACGGCATGGACCAAGCTCAGCAAACAACAGCTCAGCTATATGGGCCTGTGCCACACAGAGCCTGTGTCAACACAAGGCACTTGGCTAGAGGCAGCCGTGAAGCTCACACTGCACTGTGTGTCCACGCTTGTGTGTCTATGTACAGGTTGCCCCCTGTGCCAGAGGGCAGAGCTGTTGCTCAAGATCCGATTTCCTCAATGTGAACTGTAATATGCAAGCGTTTAAAATGCCAAAGAGTCAGCTGCCCCAGGTAGCTGAAGAAGAGAAAGGAAGTGGAGGCAAAAGGAGGAAAAATAAGAAACAGACAAAGCAAGAAAAGGAGCAAGAACTTTCTAAGGCTACGTCCACACAAAAATGCATCGTTTTCTCTCCGTTTTGGCCTCCCGTCCACACTGAGACGGCGTTTTCCTCAAAGAAAATGCAGCGTTTTGGAAACTCTCTCAAAAACGCATTCATTTCAAAACGGAGCTGTCCCGTCGCAGTGTGGACGCTCGAAAACGCAGACTTTCTAAAACAATGCCGCATTTTAGTCATGTGATACAGTCATGTGACCAATTAAACAAAGCTAAAGCTAGCGGAGTGCATTATACAGCAGTTGTTAGGATTGCTCTCAATTTTGACAGCCCTAAAAAAAAAAAAAAAGAAAGATTAATATCAGTTTGTACATGCGCGCTTTTGCGCATGCGCAGGACTGGAACGTAAGCGTTTTCGGTCGTTTCAATGTGGACGCACGCCTCTGTGAAAACGACTTCAAATCTATCCGGGCTAATGTGGACGTAGCCTAAAAAACACACCATAAAACCAAACACCAAGACTCACAAGGGCCAGATTAGGGCTTTTATGGCAATAACACCTTTTCTGTCTCACCTTCCCATCACTATCTTGTGAAACAGGTGAGAAATGTTGGATGCAACAGCAAAAGATTCACTTATATAACAGTTATAACATGTCAATTAATAAACTACACTGGATAAAGAAACAGCGATGATAGATCTGTGCGACTTATCAGGCAAGATGATGAAAATGTCACATTAAAAAAGTCATTTTTAGTTTAGTACATCACACACAGCACACTGAAGTCGCCGAGGAGAAGTGGCTCAGTTTCACCAAAAATGACAAACAAACAGTGTCTGACAAATATTGCTCCTCCACATTTACAGCAGCCACAGCCTGAATGACAACATCTGCAGCCTACACGAACCTGATGCTTACTAACTTATCAACGTTGACTCCAAATCGCTGATGACATTTTCACATCTGATTGATAATGAGTAATTATTCTACACTCTCTACTTTCAGCTTGATATTTTTCATTTTCTTTCATTTATTTTTGCAGCAATGGCAACACTGTCATTTACCCCAGTGCATCATACGATCCTAAGGGAAAGAGATTTGACTATATTGCAGCGCTGGGTGTAAATACTGTAATCACATTACCTTTTTCAGTAATGCATTACTGTACTAAATTCAGTAATTAATTTTCAGTTACAATTATTAGTAAATTTAGTTACTAATTAGTTAAATGCATTGCAAAGTCTCTTCAGTTTCTGTAGAAATGTAAAAAACACTCAATCAGCTTATTTCAGTTCATGTGCCTGCAGGAGGAAAAAGGTGGCGTGATCTAAAGCCTTTAAGGCGGAGAGATATAGACTTTACTTTTATTTGTATTGCATAAAAGGACAAGAGCGTGATGGTGAAATGCAAACTGTGTCGTATGTAGGAAGGTAGATAGACTGAGTGGTTGGCAGCTGTCAACAAGTGGCTGCATAAGCCAATATAGCTTTAAAAGAAAAAAAATGCTTCACAGTTTTAAATATTTTTTAAAACTCTACAGCAAAATCAAACCCTTTTTTTGATAAGACATCCAGAAAAGTGCAAGAGCTATGAGCACAATTCTCACAGTGCTAGTGAGGATTTTTACCACTCTACAACCAGAGTATGTAGGGCTATGAAACATACACTGTTAACAATGTTTATTATCTCTTTCTCTGTCAGTGACTAAAACAAGGTGCTCTATGGGGACCTGAGAGCACACAACAGATGGATGCCCATAATGTTAATGAAATACTGCCGTAATATTGTGACACATGCCATCTGCGGTGACAAAAAAAAGGTGCCTGCATGCTGCGAGAGTGGATGTGTTTGTCCAAGAGAGAGCTGGGCTAATGCGTGTGTGTGTGTGTGCGTGTGCGTGTGTATCATTTTGTTTGTGTTGCAGAGGGATAGCCTAGACGGCGTAAACGGTTGAGAGGATGTGTGTGTGCACATCTGTGTGTGGGGTGTGATAAGCCTCTATATGGTGCTTGGCTGCCAGAGGAACAAATATTCACTGCCATGAATCATACACAAGGATAAAACAGCCCACACACACACACAAATTTGCATAATACACACACACACACACACACACATGTGCGCACAGCACCTAAATGTAGGACAATCTCTAATTTGATTCTGCCCTGCTCCTTTGAGACGTAATTAAAGCATTAAAAAGCTTTGTGCGCTGGTGAGGCAATTGAGACAGTCTTCAGCGAATAAATGGGATTCATCGTTTCAGGAAATTGCTGCCCCACCTCCATCCCCCACCCACCAACCCTAAGCACACTCATCGCCCACCCCCGCCCCTCCCCAAGCACCCACCCTTCCTGGCCTCATCATCTGGTCCAATCCATGTGAAGTCTACTGTGAACCATAATGTCTATTTTAAATAAGAATCAGGCTAAGGCCGTTTCTGCTCCACGGATCAGTCGACAAAAGCGATGGCAAAGGATGGAGATTACAGAGGGCACTCGGCTTTACGCACACACACACATAGATCACACTACAGTGATTAGACACACCAACAATACAAGAATACAGTGGAGCATTTAGACACACAAACAGAGCGGAGACAGCAGCATGTATCCACACACACACAGTGACGCACGCACGCACACAATAACAGCAGGATACATTGGAAAACATCCTCCTCAGTATAAATCCTGCCTGAGGGTAGCAGCAGTGTGGGGATTGTATTTCCTGGAGCACTGCCTAACTGTTTACATCTCAGCCGGAGTGTGTTTCTGTGTGTGTGTGTGTGTGTGTGTCTGCATGCATGTGCGTGTGTGCTGGGGGCAGGGATGAAACCTTGGCATTGTAATCACTCACTAATGACTGGATGTTATCTCACTCCCACTTTTAAATGAATGCAGAAGATCCACACTGACGAACAGTTGGCCTATTTTTCAATGCCAGGCTGCGTTTGCTCCATAGCAACAGTCTCAAGGATGCCATTTGAGCCATCCGGCTTTTCTGTCCATCACAGATTCCCGCTGCCCATCTGAGTGTGGAGTATAGGCATATTATTATTCTTCAGGCATGACGTTTTTTGCTACGTGACTGAAAAGAACAAGTGTTTCCATCTGATTTTTTTTTCTGCTGAAAGCAAAAAATAAAGAGTATTCTTTTTTTAGCTGAGTCTGATGGTGAGATTATACATTTTATGGGTAATTTACTGCTGGCAGTATGCATGTGGGCGATGCCCCAGTTCAACTTACTTTCACACCAAGTACAAGTGCTTACATTTAGACATATTTTAACACCAAGGACTCAATAATAATGCAGATTTTCAACCATAAAAGTGAGAAGCACCCTAAAAATCCAGTGATAATGTACACCAAATACACTGAATCTGTAGGCTCTGTATGATTCTGATTCTGAAACCAGCACATATACCCTGCCATGTATTTTACTGACTTTATGCAACAGGAATAAGTAAAGACATATAGATAATACACAGGAAATACAACAATAAACACTTCATGGCTATAAAACTGATATGCACCACCTGTGTACTACTCTCACACCTGCTACAGCCACGTTCACTGACTGCAGTAGAAATGCGGTGTTGGTGCATCCATTCTGTGCGCTGTCATGATTTAAAATCAATGGGAGATTTCCTCAAGAGCAAAGACGGTGACATAAGTATAACTTCCAGCTGGAAGAGTGTGTGGAGTCAAAGTCTGTAAACTTTCTGGCAGCTTTTATTAAATTTGATGATTTTATACAAGCAGTTTTCATGCACTAGTATTCACTGAAATTTAACTCAATTTAGATAGCATGTCAAACCTGTGTGTACAGCTGCTTTATAATGCTACAGTCACACCAGAGAAAGCAGCAGTCGGAGACCGCAGAACAACAAAAGTATTGCAACGGTGTGAAAAAATAATTTGCAAACGCGCCGTCATTGAAATAGCTGTTTCAAAGATGGAGTCAGTCTATGATTTAATGGGGAGAAGTTGGCAGTTAAGTGCAATCTGTTTGTGACTTTAAAAAAAATCTGCAAACCTGTGGCTTTCAACATCAGAGAAATTCACATTAACTACTTGCATTCGGAGTCCAGCCAGTAATGCACGGTAGAGCAGGGTGGTGATAAGTCGGTGCTTCACTACCTGACGGGAAGGAAAGTTGTCCATCTTTCTGTAATTACTGCGATGTGTATGTCAGTTGGGAGTAGAGCAGGGCGATATGACATACATTTGAAAATTTGCGATAACGATATAACTGACGATATAAGTGACAATAGATAAAATACTTTACAACTCCACAACTTTATTAGTGCAAAAAAACCCCATCAATGTATTTTCACTTAAACAAGCAGCTGTTTTTTTATGCGCATTAAAGTTATATAAAAATGTAACAGTGCAAATGCAAATTCCTTGCAGACAGTTTAACCAAAAGGCATTTCCAGCGGAAACTGGCCGACATATCCTCAGCATAACCATGTAGAATATCCACAAAACTTAAAAAGAGGTTATACACACACAATACGGTAATATTATGTTGAAGCGCAGTACGTATCACTCCGCGAGGCTCCTGCCTACGATAGCCGTAACGCTCCGACAATCCATCAAGCGGTGCGGCTTCGTAGCTTAGCAAAGTCGTACTGAAACATTTGACAGATTTTCGAGCGCCGTGTACATAAAATCGTTTCGAGGTCAGTAAACACAACCAGAGTTAATACATAAGGCACACGGGATTATAAGGGGCACTGTCGATTTTCAGAAAAATCAAAGGATTGATTTTAAGTGTGCCGTATTTTCCAAACAACACGGTAATAACGACGGCCCGCTAGCATGCTCTACCAAAAATAGTGCTTTGTTGTGTATCTGACGGACGAAAGCTAAACCAGTTCCACACCACTGCAGTTGCAGCATTTTTACAAACCAGTTCTGGTTCATCCGTTTCATTTAACGATCCACTTTCGCTCTTTTCATTCTGCGTCGCTGCCATGTCTGTATGTAAACAAAGGCACTGCGCATGCGCGATTTACCCATATTCTATCGCGATTCATTTTCTTATCGTTGCCCAACATTACACCGGTATTACCGTGAACGGTATGATATAGCCCAGCCCTAATGCACAGAACTGAAACAGAAAGTAAGAAAATCCTCCGCCTTTAGTGATGAAGTTGCTGCAGTATGGCGATTTAACAGCAAAATGACATAGGTACTCAGAAACCTTGCTTTTACATAGGAATATAACACGCTGACAGCCACCTCACCTTATGGCAAAGGCACACATCGCAGATGAGTTTCACTCATTGACTCAGACTGATTCCAACATGTGCTGTAAACAATGTCTGTCTGCACTTATAAATATACATGCAACCCATCGCCCATTTGTCTGAGCACGACTGCAGTCGTTCCACTTTCAGCATCATCCCGTCTCTTTGTACTGGTGAAACGAACGCATGGTGTGTGCGTTTATTTGGGCAAACGTTTCACCAAAAATCCATCCTGACATGATTCACAGAGCCTTTGAGGGCTTAAGCTTTTTGCTAATACACGAGCAGCAAACAAGATCACATCCTCCATCTAAGAATAGCTCCAACCAAACAATTCCATCTAAATATCCCGGATTAGTGTTTGGACTAAAGCATATGAGCCCAGTGATCTGAGAGAGGGACAGGGCTAACTGGCCCACATCCAAGCTCACCCCCAGCCAACTCTGTCTGGGCCAAAAGGAAGCCTCGCTATGTTAGCGGCTAAGTGTGTGTATGTGTATCAGAGAGGAGAGGCTGAGGAATAGGATTGTGTCTTCAGCCGCTCTGGACAGGGGCTTTAGAGCACGGGGAGAGCCTAATCCTGTTTCGGCCAGGAATTTGATTTTGATTATTATCTCTCACAAACCAAGCAGAGGCTTACCCCCATTTCTGCAGCATTATCCCCACAACACACAAGCACACATACACACACACCTCCCTCTTGCAGCCCAACAGATTTGACCTCGTTAAGACGCTTTAAAGGGGATTATTCTACTTTTATCACTTCGAGAGAAGTGCCCTTGCAAACATAGGCTTGGCATGTCTTACCTTCCCTCCCTATTCTGAACTATCTTGACCCCCCCTGGCAAGGCCAGCCAAGTACACAGTACAAACACATACAAACACGACAGTTATAGCACACTGCCCTGCAAACACAGATGCACCTGTGTACAAAAATATAGTACACTATACCCACACGCACACAGGCTTGTACACAATAAAACCTAACATAAGGTGGGGGAGGCATAGTGTAACACACACACACACCACAGGAAAAGAGTGCAGAGATTGCAAAGCCAAGGGAAATGGGCAATTTGTCAAAAGTGGGGAAAGTGGTGAGGCCGACAGTACTGTGGGTTTGGAAACCATGGCTGAGATTAAAGCCAGACTCGCAGAAGGGGGGCTTTAAGATTACACCCAGTACGGCTGTGTAGATGATTGATGCCTGCTTGTAAAAACCAAGGTTATTACTTACAACAGCCAAAGAAGGAGGAAAAAAAAACAGGAACGAAGAAGGGAAGATTAGATAAGTTTGCAACAAGTGAACAATGAGAGGAGAAAGCTGGAGCTCTGACATTTGGGCAACACCGGGGGAACTTCTTTGGCACATATTGTTTTCTATCAGAGTATTGTAATTTCAAGTGTATGCTGATGAGCTCTATTTGATTTCGTGTTTACGCCAACAGCATGCAAATTAGTTTTTTATAGTAACGGGACCAGGACAGACTGAACAAGGGAGGTTCTCATTGCCCTGCTCTTGAATGAAAAGGCTGTTGGTGGGGATGTGGTAGCATATTGTTTCAGTCATGGCCTTACCGCTGTTAGGCACACAAACAGAACAGCTAATTCTTCTTTGCGCATTGGCAGATCTGCAGGCTGTGGCCAGGCAGGGGCAATCAAGCCGCCTCCCGTCGAGCCGCTTTGTTCCAGCCCATCGCACCGTTCTGCTCTGGGGAAGGTTTACCCCACCCACCGCCACCCTCCTTTCTTCCCACCTCCCACACTCTCCTCCTAGGAAGCAACTGCTGAATACTGATGCAGTTCCTCACTACATCCCCCCAACATTAACTCCCACACGAGAAAACCACACACGCACTTTAAGAGGAACTTGTGAACGTGCATGCAAAGACACACACGCACAATGTCATCACCACATTTTTTTGTGTGGAAACGCACGCACGCACAATTTGTACACATGCTAAAAGAGAAGAATGTATACAGACAATAAAAGGACATCCCACGTCAACAAAGCCGTCTATTACTTGTGAATTTGTAACCTTGACATGCAGGCCTCGTCCGTGAAGGCAATGCAGCAGCAATACACGCATGCACACTCAGAGACACACACGTCAGTGTCTCCCGCAGATTTGAGCGAAACCAACAACAGGACATCTGTTTTTGTTTATGGTCACATTCTTTCTGGTAAATTTGCTGTGGTACTTTGTGTAAAGCAAAGCAGCCCGAGCTGACAAAGTGATGCACCGACAACTCAACTGGCAAGTCTCATGCTTCTGTGGATCCTTTAGTTTCTGTATTATGATCATACAGAACCAGAATGTCAATGACGCAGTCCCTCATCTGGCTTGTGATCCATCACAATTCATAGGTTACTGCAATGTGTGAAATACATAAAGAACGTTTTGTTTTCATTGGTTACCTGTATTGGACTAAGTGACAGTAAGAAAAGACACTGAGAAGCTAAATAGGCTCACAAAATCTGACCAGTACTCCTGTAAAATGGAAAAGTGATCGAAAAAAGACAAATATGACCTTGAGCACATTTTGGATAAAGACATTTATCATCATTTTGTGATCAATGTGTTCAAGTTTCAAGGAGGAATACTGAATCTTGTGAATTGGAGTCAGATAGATGGACAAATAGACAGATAAGAGATGGATAATTGACTCCTCGCCACTAAAGAAGTTTAAAATTACAATTATTTTATTTTTTAATACTGTAAAAAAAACTGGCAGCTTCAGTTGAGCTTCATTGTAAGTTTCATGACAGTAACTGTAACACATACAGCACATAACAAGCATTTACGAGCTCTCTCATAAAGGTTTAGCCTTGCTTGTAACTTAAAAATACGCCATTAGTTGTTTATTTCTTTCCTCAGAATCGATGGATAATCATGTTAATTTCTCTTTATTTATTTATTTATAAAATCACCACAAAGTGAGAGTTTTGTAACTGATTGGCCCAGCAGGGAAGTGCATCATTTATAGAGCGGTGACATGTTTTCAGTCATCTTGATTCAGTACTTTGTTCAAGCCATATGCTTCTCTGCGGTGCCATAAACTCCAAGGTGCTTGTGCGTTTGTTGTTATGCATAATATACTTAAAAAATATTCCTCTTTGCAGACATACTTATGAATCCTTTATCACATTTAAAAAAAAAACAACTGCATGGAAAGTCAATAACGTTTTTTAAAGTTCAAACTAACTAATGTACAGTATGCTAGAGCTTTGGCTAAACTGCAGTGGAAACACTATTGATAAAAGCCAAAAGAGACTGAAACTGACTCAGAGCATAAATCGTGATGTGGGTGAAGAATCTGAATCACTGAACACTACAGCGTCTGCTCAACTGAAGCAGCAGCAAAATAAAACTGCATTGATACTTGTAGAAAACGCTAACTGTCAACAATTATTACATGAAAAACTATAAACAGTACAGCGATGACGTTTTCAGCACTGTCATTCCACAGCAAGAAGATCTCGACTTTTAATCCAGACTGGGGTTTTGCATGCTCTCCCTGTGCATGCATGGGTTTCCTCTGAACGCTCAGGTTAAATCCATGTTAGGTTAACCCGTGCTTCTAAAATAGCCAGTGATGAGTGGCAAAGTGCTTTAAGTGTATAGAATGAAGCAATGTGTGAATGTATAAATGTTGGTTGAAGTCGAAAGTGCTTAGAGTGGTCAGCAACTCCAGAAAAGCCCCTATATGCAAGCCAGTCCATTACCATGTTGTTTATAACGTCATCTTTTTCAGTCTCAATTTATCTTAATGCACTCAACTCTTAATATTTGCCCCACAGAAGTGAATTAAAGTTTACATTAATCTGCCTTTTCTTCACCCTTTTTCACAAAAACATGGTCACTGATGACGTGCAAAAGACAACTGCAAAAGGAGTCAAACACAAACAAGCCATACATGCGGGGAACTGCAAGGTAAGGGGTTAAAATGGCAATCATGAACCACAGAACCCCAGTTACCCCTATGCTATCATCAAGGCAAACCCAAATACAAATCAATTAAGTGAAGCCACTGATCTATTAACTTTGTTTGTGCTGTTGATGCCTTTTTGAGCATTTTTAATGCAGCTATCTAACTAATAATATAGCTTCTTGTGTAAAGTTTATCCAAGAAGTTTTGGTCAGTGAAATTGTAATGAGATTAATCAGATGCGTCTTTGCATTGCGCCCCTCGGCAGTTCAAACACCATGGTCCGATCGTCGCTCTTGTTCTACTTCTGGGAATTCTGCTGGAAGTCTGCCTGAAGGGTCCATGTGTATAATTGATACACTGCAGTGCAGTTTCTCAGTCTGTGTGATCATATAAAATTTACAGGAACGCAGACGTCTGCACGGAGCCTCGCACTCACAGTATGTGGACAACATTTGTGTCACCCAAGCACACTCTAGCAGGTTTGCAGATACAGAAACTATGACAGGTCTGAAGCACTTCACTTCTTGTGCAAATTAGAGCAGCGTCGATTGCAATTTTCTCAGCAAATTATGATTTCTGATTATTTGCCATCTGCCAATTATTCTTATTCTTTCTAAGAACTAAAACTGACAGCCTATACAACACATATACTTTATAACTTCACAAAATAACAGGACATCAACCCTTCTCTCGGATTCATTCGGCTCCATATTTTTTCTCATAACTGTTTTTATCCTTTGTTAGTTTGTGGCTGGCTCCGAGTTCTGGATAGCTCTAGTTTAAGCCACTTTTTCTTTGTTAATTTGTATAAAATGTCCATGTTTAAGTGACTCATTAGGTTTGATGTCACGAACATTTATGCGGTTTTCTTTGCTGTTTACTTTAGTGAAATGTCTGAGTCTTCACTCAGTTCCAAGCTAACAACAAAGTAAGTGGCTATAAGTGTGTGTCCAACTATTTGCCTGTGCGGCTTTGTGGCATAACACAGACTAGCTCCTTAATGGTCATATGAGCAGAGAGCAGTGGAAACAGCCAATTCTTGTCTCTGGACAGTCAACTGGTGAATCTCTAAACCAAATATAATAATTTCTGGCAAGGCTTCAATATGCACAAAACATGAATGACTACATCCATCTATTGTTTTGACTACATAGCATGTTCCCACATCTGATCTACTCTATAGGTGAGCAGAAACGGTTTCTTCTACAACCAAACACATAAATGGGTTGTTGAAGAAAAAGAAAGCACGACAAATTATGCTGGCAATGCAGTGTTTTCCTCATTTTTAGCTGGGCTTTTCTGTGTTTAGAAACAAAGAAGAAAAAGGAACAGACTCAGCTCACTGTCGTCCAATGTGCATTTGAGTTTGGGAAGCCAGCCACCAGCAGGAGGTATAAGTCAGTGTCTGAATCTGTACTCGCATCTTTTCTGCCTACTTGAGTCTAAGTCAGTATCTCAACAAGAGAAGGGCTGTACCAATCTACACCCCTCCATTTTAACCCAACCCCAAAGCACTCTGACAATCATCCACCGTGGCCTTTCACCAAAATCAACATCACCTGTGACCCATGGCCTCTACTCGGCCACTTAAATGAGGGGCCTCCTGCAGGTTGGTGATGTTTGGGTGGGTTGGTGGGTGGGGGGCACATGCAGGGCGGTGTTTGTCATGCTAATCAGCTGGCCTAACCTCAATGACCCAGACATCTGCTGGCCTGCGTGTGTCAAGCCCCACATTCAATTTGTTCCCCAGATACAAAAAGCAGATAAGACCCTTGAGGCTGGTAAGAATGTGTGTGTGTGTGTGTGTGGGAGGGGTGGGGGTTCTTATTGACGTTGAAAGGGAAAAATCCTTTTATTTCTATGCATGTACTAGAGCAATAATTACCAGAAAAGAACGCCAACGTGCATGTTTGTGCGTTTTTATGCTCGCCGCTGTGCGTATTACTGTGCACGCACTAATGTCCAGTACCCCCCGCGCCAATCATCGGACACACATAGTTAAGCTATGCTCTCTCTTATACACACACACAGACACACAGCAACGTGTGTCTGTGTGTGTGCAGCAGAGCAATGGAGCAGGGGCGGGGGGAGTTTGTTTAATGGGCGAGACAGGGGACCATGGGGATTAAGCTCCCCCCAGCTGGAGGCTTTAGAGGAAAGGCTGGGGGCTGTTCTGTTAATTCAAGTGGGCTTAATAATGCCTGTGCACCCTCTGCCCCTGACCCTCCCACCACTGCATTAGATCTGGGAGGAAACACATGATAAAGGGAGACAGACAAGAGGAGGTGGAAGTGTGTATGCTGTGTGCAAGAGTGTGTGTGTGTGTGTGTGTGTGTGCAACCTGTGGCCATCTCTACAGTCGAGCACATGCTCAGGGGACTTGTGAGATTTTGCCTCCCATATTACTTGCGCTACTCTCTGGATTTGGCACCAGGCCTCTCGGTTGCTCCACTTTCACGCCACTGCCAGCTTTGTTGAAGCTGCATTAGGATTAATCAACACCCAAACAATATGGCAAATGCTGTCAACTGGGTCAGGCACTGTGCCACGATCAAATGAGGCTTTTCCCTCTTAAACCAATGAACTGTGCCCGTAACCTGCAACGGGGGATTAAAACGTGCCCACTGACATAAAATGACAAGTGAATCCCCGTTAAACCTCAGAAACCTTAGTCTTCTTTGTTTCTAAAGCCCTTTTCAGACATGGAATATGCAACGTTGCTGGCTGTATCAATATATTAAAGGATTCTGACACTCAGACATGAGGGTTTTTCTTGCGTGGAGAAAATCTGGCGCCCTTCCAGCGCCAAATAAAGATCACTAGTGTCAACATGAAAAGAAGCGCAAACAAAAAATATCAATTCAACCGCTGAGCCAGCAGTGCATCAGCTTAAATACAACATCTCTGTCTTACAACAGGAGCAGTCAACTCTGCTCCGTCCACAGCCGCAATATTTTGCACAGGCACTGGATAAGCCAGCTAAGCCGCGTGGTTTAGACAAGACCTGAATTCTCTGCTCAGCGCTCAGCACAAGTTATTGTCTACAGCTGGGTTGTACCAAACTCTCCCACCGGTTCTAACAGTAGAGTCTGCATGTCTCCATGCTGCAGCTCTCTGGGCTGGATATCCTCCTCCATCACGGTCGTGTAGCCAGCTGAGGAGTGCACGTTCAACTTTCTCGAAAGTTCTATGGAAAAACAATTATTCCGATGCCATAAAGCACCAACTAATAACACAAACACAATGTGAAAGTTAATTGTGTACATTTACTTCTTTTTAACACTGTAATAAACTATGTGAAAGTTACAGTACAATTTGAAATTTCCAACTTTACACTATAAACCAAGGAACTTAGAAACCAATTCTTTTTTAACTACAAGTGTAAAATATTTGATTCCTTAGCTGATATGTGAACATCAGATAACTCACTGAAGGACATTTTAGACCAGCATCTGCGGGGCTCTTTGACATATGAGTGGGTGACAATTACATTACAGGGTTACCTTGGCAACTGGAGGTTAAAATGTCCATTAGCAACTAGGGCTGAGCTATATCATACCATTCACGGTAATACCGGTATAATGTTGGGCAACGACAAGAAAATGAAATATCGCGATAGAATATGGGTAAAACACGCATGCGCAGTGCCTTTGTTTTCATACACACATGGCGGAAAAAGCATGGCGGCGACGGAGAATAAGAAGGGTGAAAGCGGATCGTTGAATGAAACAGAGGAACCAGAACTGGTTTGTAAAAATGCTGCAACTTCAGTGGTGTGGAACTGGTTTAGCTTTCGTCCGTCAGATACACAACAAAGCACTATTTTTGGTAGAGCATGCTAGCGGGCCGTCGTTATTACCGTGTTGTTTGGAAAATACGGCACACTTAAAATCAATCCTTTGATTTTTCTGAAAATCGACAGTGCCCCTTATAATCCCGTGTGCCTTCTGTATGAACTCTGGTTGTGTTTACTGACCTCGAAACGATTTTATGTACACGGCGCTCGAAAATCTGTCAAATGTTTCAGTACGACTTTGCTAAGCTACGAAGCCGCACCGCTTGGATTGTCGGAGCATTACGGCTATTGTAGGCAGGAGCCTCGCGGAGTGATACGTACTGTGCTTCAACATAATGTTACCGTACTGTGAGTGTGTATAACCTCTTTTAAAGTTTTGTGGATATTATACATGGTTATGCTGAGGATATGTCGACCAGTTTCCACTGGAAATGCCTTTTGGTTAAACTGTCAGCAAAGAATTTGCATTTGCACTGTTAATTTGTTATATAACTAATGCATATTAAAAAAAAAAAAACAGCTGCTTGTTTAAGTGAAAATACATTGATTTTTTTTTTTGCACTAATAAAGTTGTGGAGTCGTAAAGTATTTTGTCTAGTGTCAATTATATCGTCAGTTATATCGTTATCGCAAATTTTCAAATGTATATTGTGATAAATATTTTTGGTCATGTCGCCCTGCTCTACTAGCAACCAATTTTCAACTGACCTTTTTTGGAAAAGCATGATATCTGGGAGTTTTTTCAATCCGTATTTAAAACCCTTCCTAGTACAGATTCTGGTGACTATGTAATTCTTCTTCTGCTTTTGATAGAGTCGACTATGATATCCTAACAAGTTGTTTACAGCATCTTGTGGCACTTCTTTAGGTCTATTTTCTAACTATTTTCTGTCTCACTGATTCTGATCCCTGCAATGTGGAGTTCCACGGGGCTCAATTTAAGGGCTTCCACTGGGATCCATTCAAAAAAAATTGGAACCTCCTTCCACTGCTATGCTGATGATAGTCAACTCTATCTCCTGTTTTTGTAAGTATTTGGTGACATCATCGCTTAGATGGCCAGTTAAATTGGTGCACCAGTGAAATCTAGCTTCTTTCATTTAAGGTAATTGGCAATGGTGAAACCTTTCCTCCATAGGCAGAATTTAGACAGTAATAAATGCATTTATTATAGTCTTGGCTCGATTACTGTTACACTAGCTCACCAGTCATCTGACTAGCAATGCCAATTTATACAGAAACCTAAGTGGAAGCTCAAAGAGAACAGAGCATTTTCTATTGCTGCCGTTTGCACGTGAGATAGGCCCCCATGTTGTCCATTTTTAAAACGTATTTTTAATTACATTTATACACTCTGGCTTTTGACCCAACATAAGACAGTGATCTTATTTGTTTTTATTGTATTATAGTTGTTCTTACTTTTGTTGTTTTGTAATTACTCACTTTTTCAACAGCACGTTCTATCTGCTGTGGCTGTTTTCAAAGTGCTTCATAGTATGGCAAACAAATGTAATAACCAAGCAGCATGCAATGAACTGGCCTACTCCTTAGGATCACTTAACAAAAATCATGCATGAATAGCTTAAATGGTAAAATGACCAATAAGCTCACAGCAAGGGATGCACTGCCCAAAATTCACAAGAATCTCTATTCTTCCTAAAATATTACTGATCAACTAATGGGTGTTCACCCAAACTGTGCTTAAGGTCAAGGTCAAGTTCAGTGTTTACATAGTCGCCAACTGATCGTGTCCCGAGTGGATCCCGGTAGAGACACAAGTCCTTATTGGGTTGCATCAGGAAGGGCATCCAGCGTAAAAACTCTGCCAAATCAAACATGCCGAGCTACCCACTGTGAAGACCCCTTGTGAATAACAGAGCAGCTGAAGATAGCCTCTTCTTTGTCATTAAGGTCACATTTTTTATTCTCACCTAAAACAACTTGTAATTCCAGCAGATATTTCAGAAGTGTTCCTGCAGCAGTTCTCCACTCTGTGCTGCTTTTAACCGAAGCAGTCAAGTTGCACAGAACACTTGAGGAGGGCAGGAAATCAAGCCACAGGAATGGCAAAGAGAATCTAATCAGTTTTCAAATTAAAAGACCTTATACAGACTGAACACTGCTTCTGAAATGCTCCCAGTCTCATCTGAAGCCATGCCAAGTATGGAACAAAATTGCTTCCAAGACCCAGCTGCCCGTTGTATTCCCAGCGTCAGACAATATGATAGCGTTTGCTTCAGTGTATATGAAACCTATAATTTTTTTTCTGAATCAGTATATTTAAATATGTAGCCTCAACAAAGGTAGAGTGGACTGAAAATACAATGAAGCAAATAAATTGCACTTAAATGTTTGCTAAAATTGTAATGTTATTGACTTAGCTGATCTGGTCCATGGGTTCAGATATCTGTGGAAAGAAGCAACTATCCAAACAGCAAAAAGTACAGAGACGGGAAAATCTGTCACTTGTGTACAATTATGAAACAGCTAAAAGCCTACCGGCCTCTGCAAATATGCCTTTTAGATACACTTTGCATTCAGGAAATGTGCCTCAAGTGTCTCAGTAAAGTCAACAGCTTTAAAAATACCTAAATATTTTAATAACCATCCCAACCAATAAAAGCTTCCCCTGAAAATGTGACATGAGAGGATTGTTGAATGTGTACGTAACTAAATTTGTTTGCGAGACCCATCAGTTTGCTATATCGCGGTGCCACTTCTCTCATCCGCCAGGTCCTTATCGGTGACACTCATATCTATATGGGTGTCACATATACTTCCCATCCCTGAACCTTTATGACAACAGCAGCGACTGAAGAGAGGATCTGAACAGGGAATGCGTGTGTTTGTACAGTTTATTTATGTGAAAATTCACAGTGGAGGGCGGTGTGTATGTGAAAGGTTAGGCGTGACTGACTGTAGTCGGTTAAGACTGAACCAGCTGCAGCTCTGGTGAAAAGACGTTAAATTCCCAAACCCCACTTCTAATCCTGTGAGTTTGGTCTTAATACTCCAATAAAGCGTAAGAGCACTCAATTGGATTAGAAAAATAACCTCCTAGATAAGTAGGCAGGCAGGAGTGGAGTGGCCCAGCTGCTCTCACCTTGGAAAAGGTGACTGAGGACTCACTCCATCAGGAGGTGACTGGTTTATAACTTCAACCAGAGACGAGAGAAGACCAAAGATGGCATCTCGTCCCAGTAACTACCCAATGTGGAGTGCAGGTTTTAATATTAATAATACAATAAAAACAACTGTCTGACATAAGTACCTTTACTGTACTCTCTGATAAAAGGTTTTCTTTAGGATCCACAGAGATCCGCTGGAAGCAAACAAAATGCAGAGGTTGTTATTCACTCAAATGTTAGGAGTATCTGGGAGGATATACACAGTGTTGTGGTAACCAGCACTCTGGCAAAGACAAAGCCAAAAGCTACAATAATAACTTTCTCTTCCAGAGATAGTCATGCACAACTGTAATTAGGAGTGGGCGATATAGCCTCAAAATCACATCACAATTTTTCAAGAAAATTTGCGTAAATGACAAAACTAAAAACAAAATACTGAACAATGTTTTATTGATGCTTGCAGTAAGTGCAAGTAAACAACTAAGTAAACAAGGTGCTGGCAGCTGCGTTATTGTAGCAGCTCCACACACCTTACACAAAAATGTACACCAGTGTTAATATGAATAACTATAATGACTAAATGTTCGTTTCTATCAGGACACTCAAGTTGCAACACTGCTGGGACTATGCACAGGTGGTACTTGTTTTCTTTTAGACAGCCACTACAAAAATTAGGCAACCTAACAGACTCAATTGACTGTTACACAGAACAAACACTTTTAACATTAACTTTCAGTATTTTTTTTAAATGCTACTAAATGTTATGACTTTACAGTTTTTTCTGTACCTGATATTTATCCACTTCTGGATCCACACTTTTAAGCTTAAATTTCAAAACTTACATTTTAACTACTGACTTTATCTACTGTTCTGATTTTATCTGTTTTGATTTTATATACTGTTTTGTTTGTTTGTTTGTTAATTAGTTTGTTTGTTTGCTTGTTTTAATCAATTTTAAATCATGCTTTTTATTTGTTTTTGTTTCTAATGTCTCTGTAAAGCACTTTGAATCACCTTGCTGTTGAATTGTGCTATACAAATAAACTTGCCTTGCCTTCTGTCCTCTAATCAAGGTAGACTCAAGTATTCATCTCTATCTGTAAACAAGTTCAACTTGTTACTGTGTCTTCATGGTGAAAGTGACAAATAAAAACTCCCCAGTGTCTCTCACATACACACTTGCAATTTTTCACAGTAAGGAAATAACTAAATTGTAACCAGACGGCACAAAAGTACTTGTACGCAAACGTTGTCAAATTCTAAGCCCATTTGTTCTTACTAAGGAAATTTTCAGAAGTATGAACGCTACACAACCTAAAAGAGTTGGTTTTCTGAAGCTTGAAAACATGCAAAACTAGAGGACTGCCAGTAGCTTTTGGACTTAGCGTTCCTGACATATCTGACCGGCCTGCTCGATGAATTTAATTTAAAACTGCGGGGTGAGAATAAAGATGAAATCACCATGATCAGTTCAGTGAACACATTTAAAGCAAGCAGTCAAGTACGCTGCCACCCTGTGACCCGAGGAAATCCTCATATGCAGGCAGAACTTTAATGTCAACCCATTCTTGCCGCTTGACAGTGCACGTTATGAAGAGGAAGTTCAAAACATCTTGTCAGAACAGCAGTAGCGCTACACTGCATTTGAATCCATCGAGCCTCTTGGCAGCTATTGGTTTTCTGTTTGATGCAAGTATTGATGTAGATTACACTGGCTCTAAAGTTGCGTAACTGTTTAAACTGGATCGCTCTGCTACTAAGAACGAGGTGTTTTCTATACATTAGGGTTCAATTTAGTACATCTGCAATAAATGCAGGGTTTGGGAATGGATTACGAGGGGAAAGGGGGAGTGGTCTCCCGAGCTCATGAGAGCCACTTTGAACTGCAGTTTGTTAGTGAAGCAATAACTCAAATCTGCTTTCTCTCACATGAAATTCAGCAGTTTTAAATACACATAAAGAATAACGGATTTGTGTCCTGTCTAATGTTTGATTTGTAGTACTGTGTTTAATCTACAGGGTAGACCTCAGAGAGCTTCATACGCCATGCTGGACCTGCACTTTCCAAAATATGTAACTACACGTTGTAGCTACACAAACCTCAACAACTGTGAAAGGTCTGTTTGTAACTGAAGCATATTAATTAGCACAAAGATTGTTTGTCTGTAAAAAAAGAGGCTGTAATTGTATCTGATTTGGTTATTATGCTAATAAAATGGTTGTAAACAAATAAATTTTTTTCCTCTTGCTTTCATACCTCTGATAAACTCTCTGCTTTAGGAGACATTCATAAGGATAAACAGAGACTTATGTATTCTCGGATTTGCAGATGGCGTTGAAAATAACATAATTTAGCTGAGGTTTCTGGGGACTCTGTGCTTATGAAGGGTTTCACCGATCTGACAAGCCAGACTGCAACCAGAGGTTCCCAAATCCTTCCATCCTACTTCTGAAGACTCACATCAGTGGCAGCAGCAGCACAGTGCAGCATAATCAGGCTGCCACACAGACTGCCAAAGGGCAAAGCATTCGTGTCAGAAGACATTCTGGTTTCGGCTTCAGCAAACAACCCTTACCCTTTCAACAGTAAGAGAACTAGCGGTGGCAACAAAATGCTGCCAGAGAAAAACAGAGGGCATGATTCATAACAGCAAAGCAAAAGTCTTTTTGCCGTTTGTTGTGTTTACCTGGATCTATCACTCTGTTACTTTCACCTTTGCAGGGGGCAAAAACTGGAGGCCATCAAAAAGGTTTCTCATAACACAATGGAGAAGGTTTCCAATGTAATTTTAAGTCACATGTAAGCCCAGAAAGATTGAAAAAACATAATTATTTAATTTAATTTTCTAGCTAATAGCATCAGGGCTCTAAAGCCATACTGACACAACTGCAGTGGCAGGTGACACAGTTCTGCCAGTCACTAAACATAAATGTTTGACCAAAGGGCTGAGAGTCTTCCTCACTGATGAATGCATGCCCTGGACGAGTATCTGTTACCATGGAAACTTGGAATTTAGGAGAACAGAGATGTGCATTTTCCACTCATAAAAATATATAAATAAATAAAATAGGGAAAAAAAAAATCACCCACCTGCATGTAACAGTGCACAGCTCAATTTGCCTAAATGCCTGCTTTTTGGCATTTTGGAGAATGAAACTAAATGGCACAAGGGACTGAAAGCAGCGTGTGGTTATGAAACGTGACAGCATTCAACTGAGGTGTTTGATTTGGATGATTTTCAGTGCAATCATTTGGGAGGGAAAAAAAGTTTAACAGCTTTTCAATGCAAATATTACAAATACTGCCATGTCGAGTCCACACGTCCTCTACAGAACTAAACGGTGGCAGTTAGAAACCACCACTGTGCTACTGCCCCACAAACGCTGCTTCTTCTTACTAAAAAAAACGCAACTCTGTTTAATTGCAGCCAAGAAACAAGTCACATGCGTAATCTCCTCTCTCCCCGACTCAACCTGCATGCGTAAACACGTAGCAGACAACAGTGCTGAAATGAAAAGCCACTTACTGAGTGCCTTGATTGTGGAAACATCATGTCAGTTCCTTGTTTGTTGCTCTCCTTCCCAAACACGATGTTTATATTTCCCCTTGCGTTGCTCTTTCTTTTGTCCAAAGCTAGCCCAGCCGTACACAGGAGCTGTCCAGCGTTAGCAGGATGACTAGCTAACAGTAGCTAGGGGACTCCCCCCACCCCACCACCTCTTTTAAACAAAAATAAATAAATATAAAAATAAGCCGATTATAAGTGATGCACTTTGCGGCCGTTAGAGAGGCAAAATAGTCGGTGTCCTGTCTGGGTTGTCCCGACCCCGTATTTACTGCTTTAGCGTGAGCAGGAAAGCACCATCAGTGCTGGCTAAAGCTAGCTAATTCTTCAAAAGCTGTCAGTCAAAATGATTCATCGCCGTTGTAAGCTTTCCGCTTTAACGCACGAGCGGCAGCGTCGCGAGCTCAGCGCAGGTAAATTAATAACGCCGTGCGTGCAGTAAATGTTTGGATGCAGCCCGCGAGTGGAGCGGAAGGTGAACGCCGACCGTGTTTCGCCTCGTGCCGTTGGCCCCCTCACAGCTCGCGGCTCGCTCCCCGCAGCCAACTGCCGCCACAGGGATGAAAAAAGTGAAGAAGAAATCTCAGAAATAACAAAATGTCTGCGGGTTCGTTTCAAGTTCAATCCCGTTTGGTCCAACGGCAACAATTGAGTCGCGTGAGTGGAGGGAGCGAGAGAGAGAGAGGGAGGGGGGATAAAAATAAATTAAAATCGCCGCTAACGCTGAAACTGCAACGCTGCCCGGCTTGGACTTTAACTCTCAGTGTTTATCCCCTCTTGAACGGAGGGAGTGCGGGAGGATCGGCAGCGGAGCCAGAAAGTCAGCCCCTTCCCGAAGCTGGTGGGTAGGCAAAGGCGACGCTGCTGGGCTGAACGCCCCACACAGAAACACCACGGATAGATGCGCGGAGAGCAGCTCTACACCCCGCGGATCTACAGCAGCAGGCCCAAGTCTGAGCAAGCAGCGCCTCATGCGGACAGGTCAGCACACACAGGCTCGCCCCACTCACCACTGGAGGTTTGTGTGCCATAGTTTATCGCCACGAATAACGAGCAATTATTACATTAAAAAAAATAACATTTAAAAAAAATAGGTTTTAGTTGTTAGACTTACATTTTACAGCCTCCTACTGATACAGAAGTATGATACAGATACTATGTCCACTCACACTACACCAAAGTACACAGACAATAATGTAACTGAAAAGTTATTTCTTTTTTAAACTACTATGGAAACTTTTTTAAAAGTAGGTCCACACTTACAATTCATACATCAAGCAGTCATACTTGACAGAGTTAGAAAAGCTGAGAATTTTAAGTGCTTAAATTGCACTTCTTTTTCTTAAATTAAGATATCTCAGGGATTAAATGTGTAATTAAACTACTTTGCACTGACAGAAACAGAAGTTTCACTGGTTCGGCCCACTTAATATCAAAGTAAACGATGTAAAATGACTCGCTTCTGTCAGTCTGCCCCAGGGCAGCTGTGGCTACAACCGTAGCTTGCCTCCACCAGTGTGTGAATGCGAGAGTGAATGAGTAGTGGCATTGTAAAGCGCTTTGGGTGCCTTGAAAAGCGCTATATAAATCCAATCCATTATTATTATTATTATTATTATCCCTGTTGTAGAGAGCTGAACTGAAGAAATCTATTATGCGAACTCTCTACTCTACTGGGAGCAAATGACTGTTATTTACCTTTAAATTCACAGTTATGGGCATAGAACATAATAGAACCACAGTGAGTGTGTTTTATACCTTTAAGAGTGAAGTTATGAAAATTCCTTAACTCTACGGTGAGATGCAAAAGTTCTGAATCAGCCCTCGTTGCTTTGTTTTGTTAGGAAAAATGGGACAATTCAATAAACGACTGCACCGAAGTGGAAACATGCATGGAAATACCGTCAAAACAGTCTGGAAGCTTGAAATTCAGTCTATAGTTTGACCACCTTTGTTCTTCAACAGTGTGAAGCCTCTTTGGCTTTCTTTGAATCACCTTGTAGGGCAAAACACTTATAGCTGTCAAACTGTCATCTTAAAATTCAAACAGTTTATTTGTTTTTGCGTCAGACTGGTGGCAACAAAGTGCTCAAATATACTTTAAAACAGATTATTTGCCAAGTTGTCTGTTATGTGTAGACAACTGTGTATCATCCCTTCAGTTAGGGGCCTTTTGTATGCTTGAATGATTCATAGGTCAGTGTTAAGTGGCATAACGAAACAAAAAATATTCTTCTGAAAATGGTCAGGGACAAGGACAAGACTGAAAAAGCATCAGCTGTAGAAACTGTTCAAGATCACTTTAAAAATTACAATAAAGTCTGGCTCCTTAGAAACAAAATAAGCATCAAGCACCTCGTTCATGTGCTTTCCTAATATCAAACCACGCCTGAGCCAGTGACAGCGTCTATACAGCATCTCACCTGGGCTAAAGACAGGAAATGTTCAGTTCGCACATTTTTTCTTGGAAAACAAAGGCGAGGCTCAGAATCCAGGCGTTTGAAGTCCAGTGAACGTTTTCCAGTCTGATGATTTGAGGTGTCATGTCATCTGCTTGTGTTGGCGCTTGCTGTGTTTTACCAAGTCCAAAGTCAACACAGCCATCTACGTATGACAATATTTTAGAGCACTTTATGGTGATGCTAAATTCCTTTTTCAGTAGGACACAGCACCTGCCCGCAGTGCTAAAACCACCACTAAATGGTTTGCTGACCATCTTATTACTGTACTTGATTGACCAGCTCACACACCTGACTCAAACCCCACAGAGAGGAGGATAAGAAAAATCTAACTTTGGTTCAGTAACACCTCCACAGCGGCACAAGCTGATCATATCCATAAAAGGCGCTAAAGTAATTTAAAAAATAAATGTGCGCTGCGTTATCAAAATAGTTTTGTGAAAAGTAGTGTGCGATTACCTTCAAGAGTCAAAATGATTTAATGTTACCCAGTCACTTGAGCACTTGTTTGTTAATATCCATTTTCACTAAACAGTATCCTACCTTAAGACTGCAGAGAGAGGTCGCTGCTTTCCAAAGGGCAGCAGTATTTATGCAACAAATCATTTTCCAATCCATGTGGATAAAATGCATTCAGAAATCTTCAAGTCACTATTTTAAAAAAAAATACTTGAGAATAAAAGTACAGGGATGCAAGAAGAGAGTATAGGAACATATTTTATTCCAATTTAAAACATTTAAAGGAGAAGGCTATGTAAAAATCATCATGTATGAATGAGGTTCAGGCAACAGTGGTTGAAATGAAACATACAAATAGAGAAATATGGCTAAAATACTGTAAATCAATAACCATTAGGACCCTTTTCTCGAGGGCGTTGCATGAATAGAGTATCTCACCCCCCACTCCCTCCCCCAACCTGACAAAAACGCATGCAGTTAAAATGACACTTATTTTTTAAAAACAGCAGTTCATCATTAATCTTAAATATAGAATAAAACTGTCCTTTTTGCTAATTAATCACACACTTAGTGTTTGCTTTAAAAACTGGACCACGAAATCCACAGGTCCTCTGAATTTTTTCCACAACATTGGCACTTGTTAAGAGTCTGGCTTTACAAAGAAAAGGGGATTGGCACACTCATTGTACAGAATTTACATTTGGTATACTTTAAAACAAAACAAACAAACAAAAAAAAATACATTACTTTCAATTTGTACACCACTACACAAAATTTGAATTGTCTGAAAAGAAAAATCATGTCAAGTGGTCCTAAATACGGTGTGTCAACCTTACAAAAAGGGGAGAAAAAAAGATGCAAAGAGCTTTTCAATATCACTATATCCATCCCTGAAACCAGAATGGACCTCAAGCATAAGCAACACCCATTAAAGTGTTCTCACACACACACACACACACACACACACACACACACACACACACACACACACACACACACACACACACACACACACACACACACACCCCTCAGAGTACCAACGAGCGTGCTTGAATGGACAAGTTGCATGAATGCAGGCCCATCGCAGCGGTGTATTTTCAGTGCCTTTGACCCAGGGAAACAATAGACAGTCCAATCAAATAAAGGAGATAAGAGAGAGCGCAGAATGGCAGATGTAAACACGCAGCATATTCAACCACCAAAAACACAATGGCCATTTCAGTACCTTCATTTGGCAAGTTTTTCAATAAATACAATTTAAAAAGAAAAAAAAAAGAAGAAAGAAATGAGGCCCAACATGCAAGCTTCATTTGCAAACTAAAACCACAAGTAAGACTCAATTAAATGCTGCAATAACTTTCACTGCACAGGCCTGGGTCAAGTTATAAACAGGTTTTTGAAGCCTTTGCTTGGCACACCGTTTTGTACTGGATTGTCATGCGAGTCTTTGTTAAAATGCATTGTGTGTAGAATAAAGCAAAGTAGATATAAAAGAAAAGGATTTTTAAAAATAACCGAACCGGCTTTTCTGACGGCTCTGGTCATTGGTAGTGTAACCATGGGACTCTGTGTTAGCGTAAAAATCCACGTCGTCAGCGAGTGGAAACCGACGCCACTGTGCTGACACCAGAGGCTAAACGCGACCTTTGTTTTGTGTTTTTACCGTCTGCAGGACAGTATTTTCTCAAAGTTGCAAGCCACGGCTCAAGGGAACAGCGTTTCCTGAACGTGCCTTTCTGTGGCATCCAAAAGGCCAGCTTCAGTCAGTCAGTCAGCATCACATGGGCAAGTGGGTCAAAAATAAAGGCTTTGAAATGTTTCTTGAAGCACCAAAGATTAACCATTTACCATCTAAAACAAAGTAAAGATTACAGTCCAGCAGGGTAAGTTTAATCTGACCCTGCCGCCTCTTTCAATGTGCACTTAAGGTCAAAACATCCCAGCATTCTCTCTCCCCCTCCCGTCCCCATGCAGCCAGTGTCAAAGTCAAGCATGAAAACACTACCAATGAAGAGGCAAATATGTAAAAGCACAGAGAAAAACTTTGCATCGCTGATTTCAGCACATAATTCATAAGGGGATCACCTGGGTGATACGGTCGAATAGAAAAGACACTAAAAACATCCTATTGCAACTTAAGAAACCCAACTTCCTTTAGTTATTCTCTTGAAGGTAAAAAAACAAAACAAAATTAGGGGGGGGGGGGGTACCTAAACGGCCACCAGCCGTCTATCAGGCTTCTGTGGACTGCTGCTCTCAAAAGGATGTCAACACGCTCCTGATTCGGGCACCCTCCCGAGGCTAATTAATTGCGCCTTTTGCTCTACACCATTCAGATTCCTTTCATTTCTACCAAAGCTGCTAAGAGTAGCCCTTGTGATGAGAAAGTCATGAAAAATTACCTGAATTACATAGTGAAGACAAAAACAAAAGAAGCCACGTGTCAACTCTCGGCTTAATGGAATATTTAAACTACTATCGGGCAAGACGCACAATATGGGATTGGTACCAAGAGCAAACGCATATCCTTAAAGATTACAAAAAGTACAAGCATCTCTGAACAGTAAATATTTAACCACCAAGTAATTTTTTGTCTGTTTTTCATTTTCCTATTTGCATAAAGCACAAACCTGACACAGAAACCTTTTTTTTTTCCTTTTTCCTATGTCAAGCACTTCAAAAACAGAACTGCAACAACTAAATATATGAAGTATCATTAGAAACAGAACACTTGTCCATAAAATAGTTTGATATTTTACAGCAGTATAAAATCTACTCCCAACTTTGATGTTGAAAAAACAAAAACAAAAGAGCTGAAACTAGGGACAAAGTCTCATTTACTATATCAATAACAAATAGATCCAATTGATAAATTAGACATACAAAAAAAAAAAAAAAAGAGAAAAATTTATGATTGTGACAGTTTTATCAAATGTTGGCTGATTAATATGGCAAAAATGAAGGCGATTACAGGAGAGGAAAAAGCTATTTGCATGATCATAACCAAAGTTGTGACTGAAGCAAACTGGCAGCGCAAAAGCTTTATTTCATCCGAAACACGACTGCTGCACCAGTTTATCCTGATGCCATCATTCACACATTGTGCACAAGAACATTATCCTCACACAAATAAAAATCACAGTACTGTTACACATGTGATTGAGACAACATAAAGAAATGCCACACAAAGTGAGGTGTTACGCTGTTAAACATCTGGAACGATCCGACTCGGGAGAAAACCTTCACTTCGTTTTTGGCAAAAACCAGCTCCCAAATATGTTTCTTAGTATCTGAACTAGTTAAAGGATTAAAACGATACTGGCAATGTTACTGTATTTACAGAAAAACGTAGGTGGTTTTAATTTGGCAAAGTGATAGAGAATTACAAGGGAGCTGGTGTACAGTACGGAAAATACTGGTAGTGTTGTCTCAGTATAAAATCAGGGGCACTGAATAATAAACAGAACCTGACCACTCCTGAAAGGGTTCCTTTGAGTAGTCGTCGATCGGTTTAATTAGCGAACAACAGAAGAATTAATGACGTTAATATAGATGAAAATATCGAAAGTCAAAAGAGAACATGTAGTCATCTGTGTAGCCCTCACTCTGTGTGAGCAGCATGAAAACTTTATTTACATTCAACAGAGCTTCTATGCTCTCATTTAGGGCACGTAACCCCCCAGAAAGAGTTAAAAGAACACATCATGGACAATTCAAGACCCAGGAGAACCAAGTACCTCTCTGCACCCCAGCACTGTCTGATTAATTCGTTACCCTCTGCAGATGAGCAGAGTCCAGTGTGTGCCACCTGGCCTCAAGCCCTCAGGCTGTAGTGTATAGCATGCATGGGTTAAATAACTATGGGAGAGAGCCCTTTGTCCGTAAAAGCTTAGTCTACCGGGAGATGGTCCTCTACCCACCTCTGACACACGAGCGCAAGTGAGACTGTAGTGTAGAGAAAGAAAAACGTGGGCCGAACGAGGGGCGCCGGAGTAGAGAACAACCTCCCAAGAGGTGACAAATGGAGGGAGTGTTATATCTGAATGTGTTTCATGTGTGATTGTGCAAGACAAGCAGTTAATAAAACCAAAAAAAAAAACAGAGTCCTTAAAACTGGGCAAAACAGCAACCAAGGGTCTGAGTGAAGAGAGAGGGCAGAATATGGATAGTGTTGGTCTGGTAAAAGCACAAAGCAATGCTCATCTCTTTACGAGTACATTTCATGCAGATGTGGACACTGCATTGAGTGTGGGGGCTGTGGGTGTCTTGCTTGCACTCTAACCATCTGTCTTTCCAATTTTCCTTCACACCAGGTTGTATTCTTTGAGGTTGAGCTGCAGGATGGTGTCTTTGACGGCCGCAAAGACGAAACGGATGTTCTCCGTGTCGGTGGCGCACGTGAAATGGGAGTAGATTATCTTGTCACTATCTGGGTTCAAGTCCACAAACATCTTCAAGATGAACTCCCGACCTGCCTGCGCGTCCCGCTGAGGACCTGGGAGGAGGACAGAGTGGTGTAGTTAAATGTATTCGCTATGAATGAGCGAGGAGGAAAGGATTCACTAAAACAAAAATAAAAGACACTTGGGTGACAGGTTGCTCAATAAGAGAGCGATGTGACTTTTTACAGGAATATATTAGTTTGTATTGTAGTACAGCATCATGGCCATAAGGTGGCAGTCTACAATAAAAAAAATAAACTGCAAAAGCAAGGTTCCTATATAAAGTAAAACCCTCGAGCGTGCACATCACATCCTTCACTCTTTGAAACACTCTTGTTTACAAGTCAACTCCTTACCATCAAACTCTGGGAAGTAATCAACCAGGTGAGAATACATGATCTTCTCTTCCAGCAGGTCCTTCTTGTTAAGGAACAGGATCACAGAGGAGTTCTGGAACCAGGGATATGTGATGATGGTCCTGAACAGAGCTTTACTCTCCTCCATGCGGTTCTAACAACGAAACAAGGACGTTAAAGAGAGCGATGTGTTCAGAACGCTTCACTCGACACTGAAAGCAACCAAATTGTAAACCATTTATCCAAAACCTGCAATTACATGGCATTTCTGTTTCTTTCTAATAAAGTCAGTAACGATGACAGTGTAACTTGCAAGTGCTTTTGGCAACAGTGGCTTTGTAATCGGAGATTTTTAGTAGATACACTTATGGTTTCAATTGAAAAACAGGTCTCATCTATAGTTTCAGAATATTTACGGTGACCTCTGACCTTCACCAATATTTGAACTTGTTTTGAGTTTAGCAGATGTACTCATGGTATCAACTTGAAAATCCTACATCAATTTGGTTGAGTTCTTGTGCTCAAAATTCAGCGTCCATGCTGTCCAGCCAACCAGGTGACAACAATACCCTACAGCAGTCTTTCATGCCTAATGCCGGGCTCACACTGTGCAATTTTTTTCAGTCGCGCGATTCAGCTCCTGCTCAAACTGTACGATTGACTTGCAGGGGTTAGAAGTTCGTAGGTCACGATGCAGGTCTCACACTATACGACCCGATGCTCTGATGCGACCCGAGTGCTCACACTGTGCGTCCATAAAATGAAGGTTATAACAGAAATTCTGTCGCTCGCTCTCCCTCTCTGTCTTTCACTCACACAGACACACACCACCGCCATCAACTTTGCTAAATTGCTAATGAAAAACATGATCAGGCAGCTGTGATTGAGCAGCAATGTCCATCCAACTATTTTCACGGTTGTTGTGGTCGTGATAATTTTGTGGGGCCACATCGAAAAGGCTCGGATGAGCTTTCCAAAGTTCTACAAGTGCCTCCATCGCTTGTGTCCAGATCACACGCTGCACTGCCGTGCTGCGCCGTCTTTTTCGCTGACATTTGTGTTTGCGTGTGCGCAGTGTGAGAAACTGCGGTGACACCCTCGCGACCAAGCGATTGATGATCGGGAGCTGGTCGTGAGGTGTTAATCACTTCTCGTTACCCCACGTATACTACACGATGCACGATGAAGGCCAAAATTGGGCCGGTCACCAAAAGGGTCGCACGACTCAAAAACCGGCTCAAAATGGGCCAAAAATCGCACAGTGTGAGCCCGGCATAAGGAGTAAAAATGCTGCAATGAAATTTTGGTAAAATGCACTAACTCAAAAACGGTACTCAGCAGTTTGCATGGCCCTCACATTCTTGTATGCATGCCTGACAACATTGTGGCGACTTGACAGAGTCAGACGGATCGAAACACAATGTCCCAGAGGAGTTCTGTTGGATCTAAAGCAGGCGAGTGTGGGGGCAGGTCAGTGGTATCAAATCCTTCATCTTCCAGGAACAGCCTGCTTAGTCTCTCCACACAGGGCCAGCTACTGTCGTGCACCAGGAGGAACTCAGGAGCCACTTCACCAGCGTAGGATCTGACAGTAGGTCCAAAGATTTCATGCTGATACCTAATGGCAGTCGGGGTGCAGTTGACTAGACTGCAGAGGTGTGTTCACCCCTCTATAGATGTGCCTCCCCAGATCATCTCCCACCACTAAACCAGCCATGCTGATCAATGTTACAGGCAGCATAACGTTCTCCACACTTTCTCAAGATCCTTTCAAATTGGTAACACTGGTGGAAGCACACACACACACACACACACACACACACACTTTAGAAAAATTAGACATCGTCTGCCTCTCTCAGATTTAAATGTAAAAGTCCTTGCCAGCGTTACTCATGCGGGGTCATTCATTACATCATGGCGAGACACGAGACAATCCTGGACAGACTCGATGAAATCAAAGGCAAAGAAAACTCCCGTCAGGCTTGAACTGGTCCAAAAGGGTCAAAGTCTCAGTCTTAAGCTTGTCATCACAGCGGGATAATCTCTGCACACTGAAGTCTGCCAAGCTTTGTCTTAGCTGGTAACCTTTCATTAAACGAGTTTAATAATAGCATCACAATTGTTTGCTGTTTGCTATTACCTCCTAGAGTCTGAACATTAAAAGGGGGAAAATGACTGTAAAAATTAAACCATATCCCCGTCCAGTAGATCTGTCTGTCCAGCGAGGTGCCTGAACTGGCACTATACGTGTGCGCAGTTAAACTGGTAACAGAGCAGCCAGACGACTGGACCCTGGGATACTTGACTTGCAGCAGCTGCTGTACTGATGTACAGCGTCACAGCTGGCAGCTGGGTTTGGTTTATCATATGACCAGGTCAGAGAAAGGGTTTGTTGTCAGAGAGGAGCAGAGGGCACACAGAGGCTGATCACATTAGCTTTATTAGCGATAATTCTATCTGAACAGTCAGAAGCCAAAGCTGACGACACGGGCAAAATATCCCTGAAATAAACAGAAGACCTGCGCCCAGTTTGTTGTGAGAGATTTGATCAATTGTGTCTCATTCATGCAGACATACGTTAGTCTGATGACCTGCTTAGTGCTCTCTCGAAAGCTTCTTTGGTTGCTCCTATGTTCATATGGGGTCACCACAGAAGATGTTTGATTTGGTAGTTTTTCTTCTTTTAAACAAAAGATGCCCGTCCTGAAGCTTTGCACATTAGGTAAATGCATTAACCACAACACGATGGAGCCACTACCTACTAAACTTTCTTGAATTGAATAATTGTTCATTTGCATTGTTACTGCTCAGCTATTGCTGTTAAAACAAGCTAACTGGCGCTGCATAGTACAGCTGCAGAGGTGTTTTACTGGAAACCAGTTGATGAGTGCAGCAGGAATAAACAAAAAAGTTAAACCTACAGCTGTGAGCTGCAAAAATCTAAATAAATGCACTTGCACTTCATCGTGGACATGCACAGCTGGAGACCTGATGGCTAAAAAGTCATTCTTGTTATACTCAAGGTGCCAGTATACCCTCAGTATTTGTCACGTCACGCACAGTGACAACATCACACAGTCAGTTCTATTTATGCCTGCTATTAAGCCACAGGTGGCTCCAATGTTCTCCTGAACAACAGGTTTCACTAATAATAATAAACTTTATTTATAAAACACACTTAAAAACCAAGGGTATGCCAAGGTGCTTAACAAGTAAGATAGAGAATAGGAGGAGGATAATAGAAATAGGACCAAAGCAAGTGCTAAGTATGCAAGCAGGTAGCTGTCACTGATACATAGGAAAGCAACAGGTACAGAGCAAACAAGAATTTAAATGAGCATAAAAGTGCATAATATAAAATCATAAAAGAAATATTAACTAGAGGGAAAGGCAAGATTGAATAAGTGGGTTTTTAGTCGTGATTTGAACAGTGCAATGGAATCAGATGCACGGGGGTCGAGAGGAAAGGTATTCCACAGTACCGGGGCAGCCAGAGCAAACGCACGGTCACCCCGGGACTTCAGCCGAGATCTCGGTTGGGTCAGAAGTAGTTGAGTGGCAGATCTGAGTGTTCTAGCAGGAGTATGTGGTTTGAGAAGTTCACTAAGATAACTTGGCGCTAATTTATTAATAGTTTTGAATGTAAGGAGTAATATTTTAAATTGAATACGGTACTTTATGGGCAGCCAATCACTACTCAGACAATAACCGCCACATGATATTGGAAGAAGTCAAAACGGGAACCTCACAAAGTCTCATTTTTGTAACATCTCCCTCTGTCTACTCTGTGTCTTTGAGCTTGTCTACCAATATCACTAGAATGGCGGATGGTGGCTTCAACCCAGCGTAACGCCGCAGGTTAGAAAGAAAAATTGCAATTTTCAGCATGCGCAACTCCGTGTTTTCGACGGGGGTAAGCATAAAAGCAGCCTTATGTATGCGGTTGAGGCACACTGCCTAGGGAGCATGCTTATTTGATTAAATAATAACTAATAATTTCTCTGGACGAGTGTGTGCGGGGCACATGATGTCCACATGAACTCTCACACTAACTTCTGATGATGAAATTCGCATCACTGGCACCTCAGTGGACTTTAAAGTAAGACTATAAGCTCTGCTTACTATTCAAGCACCCCAATAATTTAAGTACACAAACCTGAGCTTGCTCACAATCGCAAAATTCTGGAAATATCTTGATATCAAAACGAACTTTAAAGTTTATTAAGATGATGTTGTGTGAAATTACAAGTCTCTGTCTCACCTCGTTGTCCGACTCCACCAGGACCTGGTCATATTCGCTGAGAGCAACCAAAAACATGATGGAGGTGACGTTCTCAAAGCAGTGGATCCACTTCCTCCTCTCCGACCTCTGACCCCCAACATCCACCATCCTGATTGGAACATGATGGGATGAAGGGCAGAGGGGAAAGAAAAACTTTAATTAGCTGCAAGTCTCACTAAATATTATACTCAGCATCCACTTTAACATTCGTTAAATCTTTGAGCTACTTTAATCAAATAAGACCTGAACCACAGAACGCCAGCGGTACGCATGTCCTGAAAACGTGTTCAGCACATGCGTTACAAATAAATTAAATATTAATATTCAATCCTGAAGTGATTCAGCCAGGAACAAGACACGGATCTGAAGCACGTCAGGACAGAAATACATTTCAGAAAATGGATCTGTGCAAAGAGGATTCTAAATTTGTCATTTTCAGTGGCCAGTCAATAGATTTCAAGGACGCTGTGGTCAGGTGGTTACAACGGAAGCTCATTTCAAAATAAAAATTGTAGTAATGCATTTCAAGCCAAGCAACCCAATATAAAAAGAAATGAATTTGCACCGTCTAATGACAGGTGAACCAAAAGAAGCATAAGCAAGTGTATGCACACATACAAACAACACCATCTTCCTCTGAAAAGCGCAATGCAAGAGAATCCATGCAGTATAACTAAAGTGTGTGCTGCCAATAAGGTGCTAAATGTGAAGGTATATAAGAGGAGCACAGAGAGTGGGGAGGAACAAGAATGCAGAATTAGGAAATGATTATTTTAAATAATCAGGAAGGGGAAAAAGTAAGAAATGAAGGAAATTTCTTTAAGGCTCATCGTGTTGGCTTTAAATCTAAGGTCAGGAGTAGGGGTTTTTATAATCGATTTATCGATTAAAATCGATTCTGGCTTGGATAACGTGAAATCGATTCATTAAAATCCTGAATCGATTTTTTAATATAAATTTATTTTGTCCGAAATGACAGAATCTCAGGTGAAACCTCACAAAATTTCAACAACCACCAAACATTTAAAACAGTAAATGAGAGCAGGAACACGGATTCTGCACAAAGACGTAAACGCACAGCGGGACCCGCGGATCAGAATCAGTGAGATGTCGCCTTTCTCACCTGACGGCACGGACACGGTCGGGGCTGAAAGCCGAAAGCTCGCTGATTCTGATCTGTCGGCGGGTCCGCGCTTTGTGTTTACGCCATTTTCGCGCCGATTCTAAAGCTGTTAGTTTGATCTCTCTCCAAACAATAAAAATAAAACTGACTGAACCAGCAGCAAAAGAAGATCCAAACTACGCTTCACATAAACATCGTCATGAATTCTCTTTGACGTTTACTGTTTTGCTTCCACCACATTTCATGCACAGCTCTCTCTCTCTCTGTGTACAGTTTTCTGCATTATTCGCTTGCTTGTTACGCACAACTTTACCGTTGTTTACAGCGCTGTTGGCCGCTGTTTTTTTTCCATTTACATACTTCTGAAAAGAAAACCTAATTTCTGCTGTTCAATAGGCTTCTGAACAAATTTAAACTTTTTAAAACTGTGCAAAATGCAAAACGCTGTGTCTGTAATAAAACTGCTGTAACTTCAGAGGTAATGTTCATATGTTGATTAATGGTTTTCTTTCGTTTTTGATGTACTGCAGAATATTTTTATAAAATCCCAGGCCAGGAAAACCTCCTTCATGTTTTTCTGTGTTTTATCTTCAGCTACTTTGACACAAAGGCATCTGCTGTGATGCTCACACCTTTGATAAAGTCTTGCGTGTGTCAGCTTCCTTTTTATAGATACAAAAATATGTAAATGTACTGATCTGAATTATAATATTTCTGACTGTCAAAATTTCCCAGATTCAAATCAAATCGAATTTAATCGAATCGTGGATCGAATCAATTCGGAACCTTGTGAATCAGAATCGAATCGATTCTAGAAATCAGTGACGATACCCAGCCCTAGTCAGGAGATCTGGATCATGGATTGAAAAGCACTTCTGTTTGGCTCTGGGCTCTTCCAAAAACATAAATAAATAAAAAAATAAAAATCAAGAAAATGAAAATGTAGAAACACCGAAGAACCTTTGGTGTTCGATACAGTGCCGGTCAAACGTTTGGACACACCCACCCATTCTTGTGTGTCCAAACTTTTGACCGGCACTGTAAGAATGAAAGTGGGCCAGAAAGTTAAGTCTCAGCTCCATTTAAATAACATATGACACAGTGAAAGTTTGATGAGACAAAGGTGAACTGAGCAAGTCTGCCAGAAGAAATGACGGCATTGATAAATGGGGCCCTCCAAAAGCAAGCCTAAAATAAAACTCCTTTATATTAAATGACCTCCTTTGTTTTCCTCTAGCAAGGATGAGTGACCTACTTAGTTCTATAAGCTCTCCTATGCTGGATATTACTTGAAAAGCCAATTATGATGAAAATGGAGAGGTCCATCATGAAAGGACTCCTTGTTGCAGCAGCACCCCTGTCAGCTGCAAGTATCCTTTGAGTCCTATGTGCGATTATTGCTTACAGATGCACATGTGAGCACTATGGATGAGTAGCTAGTCCTCCCAAGCAGCAAGTCAGCTTAGAGTCCACCTGGTGACATAACTGTTGCATTGTTGTGTAACGTTGAGGGACACGCTGCGTCTTCAATGAGCCTCCTATTCACCCACTGATGAGAGAATTCATCACTTGGACAACAGCAGACCTCCACACGCTCAGGTGTGAAGAATATAATCATGTTTACAACAAACTGAGCTGAGGAACTTGTCTTGCATCAAGTGCGCTGCATGCTCCACTGCAGAAATCACCAAATCACCAATTTGTTATTGGATTATTCTTCCATTAAAACCTGACATTTATTGCCTCTTCACATGCATTTTTCCTTTGCATATATTTTTTTTTAAATACGCTTCTTCAGTCTCAGCAAAAAACCTGATGTCACTGAGAACATGCAGTGATTCACCATCATCAGCACAGCCAAGCGGAGTAGAGCCTATTGGCTATCTGCAGCAGGGCTGCTGGGAACCTCTTCAACACAGCCTCATTGCAAGCAGAGTTATTTCCAGCCTTGCCAAGCGTAGGAGGGAGCTGACATGATGGCTTCCTATCGATTTGCACTCTTCTGTAATCACTTGCGTTTCCTGGGTCCATCAATCTGCTCATCCTTTTTTAACAGGAGGAGGAAGGGAAGCGCCTGTACGTATCGGTGGCAGGTCCTAAGACGTTTAGTTTCTATGTCCTGTTTTCCAGGTTCCACGTCAGGACTACAGAGAAACTGAGGAGGACTAAGATGTAATAATACAGCCTTGGAGCCCGAGCCGTTTAAAAAACAGAGCTAGAGAAATGTCATTTGTCAGCATTTTTTTTCCCTGTGACTCATTTATCTCGAGCCATTTTTATTACAAATTATACTTCATTTGGTTAGGGTACATATTACACAGGCTTAAATGCTCTCAACAACCAAGTACCCAGTTCCACTACCAGCCAGCCAGCTTGCTACATGCCCGTCTCCCATTTCCTTTCCATCTCCACTCCGAAGTCTTATCTAAATAAAAAGCATTAATAACCTAAGCAAAGTTATTGTATGCATACAATCCAGAAATCACAATTTTAAACTGCGTACAAACAACTTTTTACTGTTGTTGCTTTGTGTTTAAAATATTCGATTTCAGATTGCGTGCCTTTTACTGTAAAGAAGCTGCAGTAAATGTAAAATGCTGTTAACTGAACGAGGATCTTCAGCACTGGTTTTTCAGTGCATGAGGATTTCTCAAGGAAGTAATGAAACGATGGAGCACATACAGCAAGTGATAGAAACAACGATTTGCAATCAGTCCCGTTCGATGACATATTCTTGTGATCCTTTACTTTAGACTGCAGATGGAAATCCCGCACTGAATACTTTCACATTTACAAGGAGCGAGAGGTCACGGAGAGTCGTGGAGAGAAAGCTGTTTAGATGAAGCTCAAATTATCTGCGATTATCCTTGACATGCACCAAAAACTGCACCCTGAAGCAGATCAGTCAGCTGCGGGTGGTCCAGTTGGTTCTGATCACACATTTCCACACATGCATAGTATGAAATTAGACTGGGATTGCTAATGATATGATACAAGTGTACAGTTTTTGACTTAATATTAAATGCTGCAAAATAAACTTGACCATAACGACTAAATCTTTAGATCATCAGCTGTAGATATACTAGCAGATCAAGTTTCTGTTGACTTATTAATTGATAATGATATCAGGATAATGCACCGTAGGATAGATCATGGTTATAATCCAACTTTGAGCACCAACTTACAAAACACTTTAACCCAAATTGTGTATACCCAATCCCTTTAAAATCTGTGTCAAAATAATGTATGTCGTCTTCTACCTGAAAATGATGCTTTGCAAGTCGAAAGGGTATTCTATGATCCCAGTGGTTGGGATTCGAACCCTAAGCACATCCTGTTGGGTTGGTAGATAGGACGGGTCAGCAATACGATCCAGATCACTTAGATAGCTAGAGACAAGAAGGACAACAAAAGACAGAGGGAGGAAAGAAAGTGAAGCATACAGCAGATAAAGCATATCCCATCCAAAAGCAAGTGCATCAGTCCAGATGCAACCGAAGATTTCCGAGGGTTAGGAGTGGATGGGGGACATTTCACGCTAGCGCCCCTCCAAATGAAATTGAGCGATATCCTTGATGGCAGCTCTAAAAGACACAATTCTCAGTTTTAACTTTTTCGCACTGTCAAAGAGCTCAAAGTGAAGGTTTGTAGGTTTCTAGAAAGATAAGCAGCATCCTCTAAAGTTAAATTTAAAACGAATGTGTGTAAAGTCTTGTAGCTTAAGGCTTAAACTCAAGGCTAGTCTTTGAGAGTGTACCATCAGGAATGTGCTGAGCCTTGCTGTGCAACAGTGTAGATTGAGATAGCGGCATCGACGGTTTCCAACTGGCTGACCAACTTTTCTGCAGCTAGCCAACCAGTAACACCAGCAGGAGCACTAGACACCAGTACCTGAATATAATATTCTCCAGGTCAAATGGGTACTCAATGATGCCGGTGGTGGGCACTCGGACCCGCAGCACATCTTGCTGAGTGGGTACATACCCTGGTGTTGATATTCGTTCTAAATAGTTAAGGTAACTGCGAAGGGGGAGGGAACATAACAGATGCACATGTATGCACAGAGACACAACTGTCAAGTAAAAGACCACATGCACATGAACAGTGCTTTCATTGTCAGACCCTTTCGAGTTGCTCGACTCATTTTAAAATGGATTCAAAAATTCTTTTGTTTTTGTTTTCCTGAGGTGCAGAGCGGAGCATCCAGCATGCTGAACTCCACCTGGGACCAATGCATACGTTGTTATGCACATTCACGCACCAAAGCACTTAAAGTGCTGGGTAGATGTGCACATGAATGTAGCCAACATGAATGTAACACGATATAAATGCAGTAAATTGCCATTTAATTCGAAAAATTACATTTCCCCTTTGTTCCAGTACAGATCTCTCACTTTGATTGTCCAAGCTTAGCGCGCATTTTAGAAAACGTTTTCATCCTTTTTTAAGCATTTAGCTTCAGGTCTGAACCCACGTCTTATGACTAGGGCTGTTCGATATAACGATATATATCGGATGACGCTATAAAAACGTCTATCGTTTAATTTTACGCTATCGTTTGTTTCGTGGTGTCGCAAAATAAACTGTTTACGGCAATATTTTTTCATCGTTTTGATGGTCACTGTAGTAGCTATATTAATTTCTTAAAGTTCTCTCTTTCTCTTATATTTTATATAACCACACTATGACTATGCATTGTCGTTAGCAACAACGACGGTAACAGCATCGCGTGTCCGCTTGTTTATGTTCCACATAAACCTTTCACAATAAAGCTCAAGATCCTGTTGAGACTTTTCAAAATAAACTGAATCACGTGAAAGAGCAGATTATTTATGGATGAGAAGTAAAAAAGAGCCGCCAGGTGCTAAAAAATAAACCTTAGACTCAAACGTTAGAACAGGCTTTTCCCCGCTGCACGCCGTGTAATAAATACTCACAAAGAAAACGGCGGCCGTTACAACTTATGTCTAAAAATGTATCGTTTCATGCATCGGTTAAAACACTCGACTCCAGCTACATGACGCGCAGCTGGAAACACTTCACGCAAGTCGAGCTGCCCGAGATTCACAGAATTTACAGAAAATGTTACATTTTTGTGATTTATATCATTATCAGGACGATAGAATTCTTATATCGGGATATGAGATTTTGGTCACATTGCACAGCCCTACTTATGACCCCATTTGTGTCCACAGGTTTCAGTTCCTACAGTCCAGCATCTTTCTAAAGATGAGTAGCTTTGATCTGGCCGTTGTACCATAAAGGCCTGCGTGGTAAAACACTAAAGTGATGGTTGTACATGTACAAAGAAGCTAGTAAAGATAGTTCTTTGTCCCAGACTCCTCAGTTTGAGCGAGTGGCCCAACTAAGTGACTGGTTTCCAAAGGTTACTTTGCTCTTTGACATTTACAATTTTCTTGATTTTCATTGTCCAGAACTGTACTCTGACAATCATTTCTTACAGGTCTACACACACTTGAGGCTATTTATAATTAGGAGTTTGCATTTTACAATTATCCAATGACATGACGTAGCCACAGGTAGACCCCTGCCATAGCAAATGCTCCAAGTATTCATGCAAATGGACATTTCTGTTTTATTAAGTGTAAAAAACCTTTTGTCTTGCCCATTTGTGTTGATTCATGTGTAAAAATGAATAGAATCCATATTAAGATGAGTCCGAAACACAAAATATGGAAACCCTGAAAGGGGATGACAAGTTTGTTTCTTAACAAAAGACTCACACTATAAATGCATCATGCAAAGCTTCAGTTTCATCCCAATCTTCAACTGTTCAAAGGAGCCACATTTGGCTCAAATAGATTAATGCAGGTTGGAATTGGCTCTATATATTACTACCATCATTTATAAACCTGCCAAGATCTCCTCGTGCCATCTGCTGAATTCTGTTCTCTTGCTTCAACCGAATGGATGTCGTCCGTCTGCCCCCCCCAATACTTTTGTGTCAGTTTCAGAAAACAAAAATATAAATTCTAACATGCATTCTTACACACCGCTTAAACATAAAGGCAAATGGTCAGTCAGTAAATTATGAAATGTCAGACGTACTACTTGGTCGAGTCAGAGAGCTGGTACTCTCTCCTGCGATCATACGCTTCCTGGATGCCAGGGTCAGCCCACAGCGTCTTTATCGCGCTAATGTACGGCTGATCGAACGATGCAACCTTCTCCACGTCCACGTCACGCACCACCAGGGCATTGTTCTGGAAGAACAAAACAAAAACATACAAAAAGACGTTTAAGCAATGCTTCACAGCATTTCTAAAAATTATTTCATATTAAAGTTCATGATTTGAAGTACCTAAACACATGTGGAGTTAACAGACAGGAGAATACTGTGGATTTATTTTCCACCTCTGGAAAACTCTTAAGCCAACACAACACCAAAACATGAAGTTCTTTAAATGGCCACCTAAGACTGGCACCATAAGTAGGTCCATCCCTATAGCCTTCCATGGTAAAATGCTCAACTTTAAGCATGTTTAGAGCCTGGTACAAAAAGTGTTTTGGTTTCAGCCCATTTCTCCTCTCATCACGATACAGAGGTTGAATTTTTTAAACCCATCTGGGTTTTTACAAAGGCTTACAGCACGGCCTATTAAGCAGACACAGATAACTGTAGCTGATCCGTCCACTAGGCTGATCTGAGACACTTAACTGGGCCTCTCCACTTCGTGGCGTTTGTGTGTTCTGGAGCAATTTCAACGCCATTATTTATCAGATAAATGCAGGATGGAATTAGCTCTTGGATTGTTAGCAATGTTGCTTTACAGCAAAAAGGTTCCCAATTTAAATGGTCTCGCTGGCCTTCTGTGTGGCATTTGCATGTTCTCGCTGCGCCTGTATGGCTTTCCTCTGCATGCTCTGGCTTCTTCCCACAGTCCAAAGACATGTTGGCAATGTTCCCTCTAATTTTTTTAAGTGTCGGAGCGAACACACAAACTCCCTGAGCGGTTCCTTGGACCACTGTGAGCAACAGCAGACGTGTGCACTGTGGTCACGCCAGCATCGAATCCATCCAAGTTACATGGTTTATTAAAATGTTGTTTTTACTCACTTATAAAACGCAGTTTTAGTAAAACGCGTTTCTTCCCGCAGTAAATATGAACAACTATAGTATTCAGGAAAAAAAAAGACAAACATTGCATATGTTTTTTTAATCATAATTCTGGTTTTACGTGGCCTATCAACACCATTTAAAAACTGGTATAAAGTCCACACTTTTTCCGTCAATTGTTCCGTCTGTCAGTCCCCATCAGCTGTATATGCGAATGTGAATCGCATTATTGGCTGGACTATGGGATAAGGTGGCATCGTTATAATCCCATACTGGAGCAGCCAGCCACTTACTGACTAACACTACACAACAGAATTGTTAATGTATTTATTTTAATTTCAATTCAGGTTCGATTTATTTATTTATTTGTGCGCAACGCAGACTTTGTGCGCAGGGACCGTCCCAGCAGTGCGCAATTGCGCACGCGCAGCTTAGAGGGAGCATGTTGGGTTTAGTGTTTATTCTAAATTGGCCGTGGATATGAGATGGAATGTATGACCAACTGTGGCTTGCAGTGTAAAAGCCCTTTGAGTGGTCAGTAAGACTAAAAGAGTGCTATATAAAATACCAGTCCTTTCCAAATAATATGGCTTGCTGTGTGGTAAAACCCCACCCAAGAAGTCTCTGCTGCAGTTTTCCTGAGTGAAAACCTCGTATTTTCTTAGTCATTACTTCTTAGTGTAACGGAGTTAAAAATACATCAGAAAAACGTGCACTTACCTGTTCTTAATTATTATTTTAAGTGTGAATTTTATCTTTTTTTTTTTTATTATATTTTATTTTGAAAACCCAGAAACCGGATCTCACTCTAACGTTTAGAAGCTGCTAAGGCTTCCGCTCCTCACAGCGTGCGCTTGCACTGTGAGGGTAAGTTCTGTAATGAAAGGCTCTGGCATTTTTATGGTTTCTGGTGTGAATGTTGTTACATAAGTTGTACATGTCGATGTATATAGGTTCATATTGATATTAGAAAGTTTCTGTGTAACCGAAACAAAGGCTGGTTGCTGTTAAACAGTGTTTCTGCCGTATTTATGCTCTTTGGCAGTAAGCTTTTGTCAGCCCCCTAGTGGTTGCTGCGCATAGCAGGAAATGTGTTTGATTTACTGTTTTTCTGTGCTTTTTGTGATGTCGTTTTACATTGTAGGAGCCACAATTGCTGGTACCATCAGAAGACACCTGTTGAGTGTGTTTTATGTCTTCTGCAGGTACGTGAGTTTGTTAACAGTCATTTTGTCTGTAAAGCACAAGCAAGTGGAAATGTAATACGCTACTGTTAATTTGTCCACTAGAGGAAAATGTTTAGCCGGTGATACTTCTGTTATCCTGTTATTTTGTTTTATACGATTGTGAAATGTATTTTATTAGTCATAAGATTTCCTTTTTTGTATACAAGTTCAGTGTGACAAACTGAAAAATGGGAGAAATTATTATTTTCCATCTTTTCTTTATTAAAAAGTTCATTGTAAGTCTGTCGACACAGCGCGCGCTTGCACTGTGAGGGAGCTACAATTGCTGGTACCATCAGAAGACACCTGTTGAGTGTGTTTTATGTCTTCTGCAGGAATAAATCGTGAAAAGCCAACCTTTCTGAGCGTCTGTGATTTTTGAAGAGCTGAAAGCGTTACATTAGCAGGTATCTGCGTGATGCAGCCACACAGTTCATGGATGCAGCTTGCTAATGAAGCTAGCTAACATTATTGATGACATGGTATGACATACGATAAAATGCCATTTCAAAAAATATATATAAATAAAGAATAAAGCTAACATAGAGGCTTTAACGTCAAAAGATGTTCACAAACTAATGGGCACATTAACTGTTATACACAATATCTGATGTATACTAAGATCTGCTTGCTGCCCATCTTCCCACACATGTTCCCAGCAAATTAGCCAGTACAAGTACTTGATGCACCGATGCCATCCAAATGCTATAACAATACATTTCTGCCTGCTAATAATACACACCTTGTTCTGTTCATACTTGAAGGGGATCTTAAGGTTCTCAGTTGCACGGATCATGGCCTGCATCGAGGTGAAGATGTTCTGGTAGACCAGTTTGGTGAAGCCCTTCTTGTCTTCATCTGTATAGCCTGAGCCATGGATTATTCTCATCTGCTTGATGAAAGTGCTCTTTCCACTTTCTCCAGTACCTGGAAAATAGATGGGAGCAGTAAGCAAACTGCTGAAAGCAACTGTCATGAATGGACTAACTGGTGTAAAAAGCATCTTTCAGTGTGCTGTGTGTGCCCTAGGAACAAAAGTTACAGCAGCATTATTATTTTCTTGCAAACATTTAACAAAAGAAGAAAAAAGAGATTCAAATGAGATAGTCATTAATTTACACAAATTGAAATCTAGAGGAAGCAACCACTCAAATAAATACAAATATCAACCATAACACATGATTTGTAACCCATCCATGTAACACTTCTGCACTTGCCATTTTATAGTAATGTAGCCTGAAAATGTATTTTTGCTGAGAGCAAACTAAGCAAGAAGTAAAATAAAAGACTTGTGGGTACAAATCAGTTTTCAACAGGTCAACCAAGCATTCCAGAAACTAGTTTAAAAGTAGCCTTTTTTTAATACAACTCATTTCTGTGGCAATAAATCGGTCTGTCTCTGCAACCGGCTGGCCTCGTCTGTCCACCTACATCTTAGCATTGATGCATGAGGTCAAGAAGAAATGTGCACCATCGTGTCCACGGGCAATAATCCAGACCTCAATGTCGAGCCCGTCTCTGCTTCACCAGTTCATGGTGTATGCATTTCTGGTGAGATATTTGAGCATTATATAACTCACTGTAAATAACTCTCCAGCTCTAAAAAACAAAGCGTAAACTACATAGATGTTTCTGGGGTTAATTATGGTCAAGCTATTGTCTGCTTACCTCCAGTCCAGAAATGTGCAATGTAACAATGCAGTGCAATGGTTGTTTTGGCAGTGGTTACCGAAAAGGGCCGACTGACCACACGAGGGCTGCGTGGCTCACCTCAGCTCAACAAAGAGCTGGGTACAGCGAGTTCACTTCTCCAATTTTGTATCATACTCATCATGCATATGCACATGTGCATAAACACACAAAAAGACCAAGTCACAGACAAGAAAACCTGCTTGCACATGCAGAGAAGGAACTACACATAACCCCACAGATCCCCCTCTCTCACTCACACACACACTTTAACTTCCCCACAAGACTGTCCACAGCAGGTTCTGTATCTTTATATGGACATATTCTGTGAGCAAACGACCACTCTGGGCTTGGAGTCAGACTGAAAGCATCAGGGTTTGTATGCTGCGGACATAACCCTAAGAGTAAGATTTAAAAAGACAAGGCAGTTAGCAGCCTAACCGAAACTAACCCTCCAGTATTACCATCGTCTCTTCCACCCCCATTCCACCATCTATTTTCTTCCTCTACAACCCTGATCGAAATCTCCACCGCTCATCTCTCCATCTCACTTCTCCCAGCACTCAAGTCTGAGTCACTGCAGTTTTAGCTGCACACACTCTATCAAGTCTCTACCTTTCAGTCTCATTTTTGCTTTACTTATCTCAACTAAAGCTGCAACTGATAGCATGTGTTAACCAAGTCTTTAGCTTATAGAATTGTCCACAAGTCTGCTTAACCAGATGTTGTTACAGTTACGATGTGCACAAATCGCGACACTGCATGGTCCGTCTTTATCCTCCTATTCCAAAGGGCTTCAGCTATAAGATAAATTGTACATTTCTGAGCTTACGTCATTATAGTTAATTTACAGATTTCTGTAAAGGAAAGCTACAACTCAAGAGAGCAGGCTGTAAGGTGACCTTTATTTTCACGGTACCGGAATATTGTTTAATAAAACATTCAACTTAAAGCCATAAATGACAAGATCAAATAAGTTTGATAGCTGTTAAAATATTTCAATATGGGGTCAAAGTAGAACTTAGCAATTACACTACCATTCAGCACAAGTGGCTGAAGGCAGGCTGTGTGTAAAGGCCTACATTGATATTTACAGCTACAATGTTGAATCATAACTGTAGTTGCTGATTAGATAATGGAAAGCACTTTGCGTTTTGAAGCACAGCTCGTATTCCCAAGGCATAGTAGCTGAAATGCCTTCCAAGGATGCCGAGAGACACGTTTTGCTCTCGCTGAATGAAGAGCACCGTCGCGCGTACAGTAAGGAGTGCCCTGAGCACTGCCTGCCTTCTAACCAGAGAGGATCTTTCGCTGCAGAAAACAGGTCAGGCAACATTGGAGTTTCCCCCTTCAGACAGAGTAAGTCTTTGAGAGCGGGACATAAATAGCAATTGTTAAGACAGCCCTGGAGAGTTCACTCTCCTATTGACTGAAGAGTTGAACAGAAGGGAAGTGTGTTGGTGGGCTGTGAGGGACAGTACTGTACACATTTTCTTAAATCCTTGGCTTCAGCAATACGGTAAGTTTAAAAGCAGAGGTGCAGCTATCCTATGAATTTGGTGTGTGTGTGTTCCAGCGTATTTGCCTTTCCCAAACAGCCAGAGGAGAAAAGCATGTCTTGCAGGCATGATCAGCTTAATTCAACAGTTCCTACTGTTCTCCCGCTTAACTGGAAAACCCAGCCGAAGCGTTTCTCACGGACAAGCAACTGTACACTCACTGGAGCTACTCCTGAGGGGTAATGCTAGTTCCCATGGCAACTCCTACACTGGACCTCTAAATACACGGCTGAAAACAGCAGCTGATAGGCTTCAGTGTGTATTCAGAGAGCCCAGTCGAACATGCAACTTTAAAACATTTTTTTCTAATCTTACAGCTAGGGCTTGGCAACGAAATGAAAAAGATAAAATGCAATGCAACTTCATTAGAAATGAGACGGTGTGAGTCTCACACCATCCATATTTTCACAGACACCATGAAAACCAAAAGACAATAGTAGCGTTGTGCCAAACCAATCGTGTGGTTGGATTATAGCTGGAGCCACGTTGGGTTAGGTTCTCGCACAGAGTATATGAGGGAGAGCTAGCAGGTCACGTGCTAATGTCTGGGCTACTGCCACCATACACACCAGCACGTTACGGGCGCGACAGATCAGTGACAAAACGACCAAAATGTTGAGTAGCCTTACTGAACATAACACACCAATGGACACAGCCCAAGGCTCAAAAGACGAGGACAGTGTAGAAAAGAAAAGGAATTCTGCAGGAATTCTGCCAGCAAGCACAGTCAAAATGTCGGATTCAAGTAGCGGATTAACGTAGCTCACCCTCGCTACCAATTCTGTCCATATACATTTCTCTCAGACGGCACTTTCCCACACAGAGTGTATAGAGACAGTGTAACACTTCACTACCGCATCAGATTTGAGGTCAAGTCACATTGGATTCAGACGAGCCTCACTTCATTTAGACACTACTTCACTTCTAGTGTTTTTAACTTATTTTTTCTTCATCCATTTTCCCCCATTTGATCATAAGCAGCCCACAGCTTGCTGAATGTCAAGTTTGTTTGTTTTATCTATCTTTTTTTTATTTTTTTATTTTTTATTTGTGGGGTTCAAATTATTGAAAGTCTATACTATAGAAATGGCAGAGTAGAGCTGTAATATTTAAATTTTGTATTATAATTAAACTGAACTGACCAAAGAATTTGGTTGTACCCATTTTACTGAAGGCTGTGACTGATCTGTCAATTTAACGCTGGCCAAACGCCCAAAGATAACGTGATAAAGACATGAAAGACTAGAGCGATATTTTTTGCGATAACGATACAACTCCACAACTTTATTAGTGCAAAAAAACCCCAATGTATTTTCACTTAAACAAGCAGCTGTTTTTATATGCATTAGTTATATAACAATTTAATAGTGCAAATGCAAATTTCTTGCTGACAGTTTAACCAAAAGGCATTTCCAGTGGAAATTGGCCGACATATCCTCAGCATAACCATGTATAATATCCACCAAAATTAAAAAGAGGTTATACACACACAATACGGTAATATTATGTTGAAGCACAGTACGTATCACTCCGTGAGGCTCCTGCCTACGATAGCCGTAATGCTCCGACAATCCATCAAGCGGTGCGGCTTCGTAGCTTAGCAAAGTCGTACTAAAGATTTTCGAGCACCGTGTACATAAAATCATTTCGAGGTCAGTAAACACAACCAGAATTCATACATAAGGCACACGGGATTATAAGGGGCACTGTTGACTTTCAGAAAAATCAAAGGATTGATTTTAAGTGTGCCGTATTTTCCAAACAATACGGTAACGCTAGCATGCTCTACCAAAAATAGTGCTTTGTTGTTCCACACCACTGAAGTTGCAGCATTTTTACAAACCAGTTCTGGTTCATCTGTTTCATTCAACGATCCGCTTTCACCCTTCTTATTCTCTGCCATGCTTTTTCCACCATGTGCCTATGAAAACAAAGGCACTGCGCATGCATGTTTTACCCATATTCTATCGCGATATTTCATTTTCTTATCGTTGCCCAACATTATACCGGTATGATATGGCCCAGCCCTATGAAAGACCTACCCATGCACTTTTTCATGAAGACTTTGTTTTTTTAAAATGACAAAATGTCAAACAAAATACAAAAACACTTGATCCACATTTGTCCTTTTACAGGCAGTGCATCCTTAGAATTTGAGTTATTAAACAGATAAGTAGACTTCAGCAGGAAAACTGTGTAGAGACTATAAGATTCTGTATTTGCAAGTTGCCCTCTGTTCTGCTTTCTGCAAAATTTGACTTGCTATATTCTAATAAAAGGTCCAAAAGTAAAGGTTTTGTATGCAAAAATGAATGCACTGGTGACCTTTAACAATTTTGAAACCCCCAACACAGCAAAACCAGAGTGGAAAAGCCCAGTAACTCACTTTTGATCGTTAACTGAAGCAGAACCATCTCACTCTGCCAACAACATGCTCTTACCAAGGTATTAGTCATTTAGCCAAATAACCATTAACTCACAAGGAACATGAGAGAGGTGGGGGGTGGAGTAGCTACTGATCCATCTTATTTAGTTGAATGCAAGGCTTTACCTTGCATTAACTAACAGCTTTGCATTTAGTCAAAAAGACAAGATGTGCCAAGTGCGTGCAGAGTAAATGATTCCTTAAAATTTCTCCAGGCACATCAAAAAGGAAGCTATATCCACTTAAGCTCAGTGCTGGGAAAGACTAAAACGCTGGAGGCTGTAGTTACTGTACAGGAACTGAATGAGTAACTGTCAAGTGGCCGTATTCACCTTGAAGGAATTTAAGAACCTAACCTGTTGACCAGTGCAGCCATGTTTTGGCTTTTTCCTCCTGTAGAGTCGAAAGGCAGTCTAGTTAAGGTCACCATTCATTAAAATAGAAAAGCAAAAAGTACTCATATTTACTTGAGAATTTATATTTTGTTAGCCCATACCTCTTAGGCAAGATTCACACAGATATTGCTTCAATGCTCGACAGTGGTCGGGGATCACTGTTGGTGCGATCATCACACTGACAACATTCATTCATTACATTTAACACAACTAACAGTCAGCATTAGCCAGCTTAATGCCTGTACACTGTAAACAGTCAGATTACTCAGTGATCATCTTCAGTTTGAGATTAAACTGCACAGACACCAACACTGTTCCCAGGATATTTTTATAATGTGGTAGCAGCCATGCTGGAGCACTATGAATAAAACAAAATTCGACTGGCTGACTCGTGCATCGGTGCTTGCAAAGTTGAACTTGGCAGCGCAAAGCAGAGCAGCAGATACACAATTCAGTTGGGCAGCACATGACACACTTCATTTAAAGTGACCGAAGACTGAAACACCCACAACTTTATTCACAACATTTCATCCATACACCAAGCTTTCATCTGGACAAACTAGGAGAGTTTCTTACATCATGGCTGCACAGAGCACTCACTGGTGAACAAACTATTCAACATCACTCATATACTGAGGGACGTTTATCCCATCTTTACTTTAAAATAATAATAATAAAAAATCTCCATGTATGAGTCATTTAGGGCTGCAACGATTCTTCGACACAGTCGATGACGTCGACTATGATTACGCAGAATTTTATTGTTGTGACATCAATTCTCACTGGGTCACTTTTAGGGAGTTTGTGCATCGCATTGATATCTTGTTTATGTTAATGTTAGTATAGTAATGTTTGCGTTTCTACGGTAATGTTTGAACAGCAATGTTAATGTTTGCATTTGTACATTAATGTTTATGTTAGCTTACCTGTCAAACTCCTCAGGGTGATGCTAAGCTAACACCATTTCAGTTTCGTTAGCTGAAATGTGACAGTAAAACATTAAACAGAAGTAGCTACACACTGTCTTCTAGTTAATATTAAGTAGTTAATCTGGGTGGGACTAATATATAGTGAATGCTACATCGTTTCCAATTCTGTTTTGTTCTGTTTAACTAGTAGGCATATCAGTGAGTTTGTCCTGAAAAGAGACTCTTGCACCTCTCAAATGGATAAAGTCATGACAGTGAGCATCTTTAGCATGGTTATCAGAAGCTAGGAGCATCATCTCAAAGATGAGAGCAAGCCTCACTCCAGAGGATGTTCACTGTAATCGTGAATTAATGAACTGAATTATCTATAAACTTCTTATTTTGGACTGGGGAAAAAATAAATAAATAAAAATCTTTGAGGTTTAATTTGGAGCTTTAGTTGAATGACAGAAGCCATTTTTAGTTTCCTATTTGCACATTATTTTCTCATTTAAAACAATTCTAGCATCAACCTAATATTACTTAATATTTTTTATACATTACATTTTTTATTCCGACGGTCCTATTGAGCAATGTTAAAAATACATTTGATATTTTCAAATTCATACACTTCCTGGGTAATTACTGTAATGTGGGACGAGAAAACAGGGCAATATTCACAGGTGGGCAGAATTGAGCCTAAAACAGGAGGTTTGCCCACAGGAAACAGATATAAGTTACTGAAACGATCGAAATAATCTTTAGTTGCAGCCCTGCAGTCATTATAAATGTCAATACTAATATAGTGACAAATGGCTAACATTGACCAATATAACTTCCCAACTGAAATATCCAGATGTTTCCCTGTAACTTGTTCTGATTGAATGCAGTTAGGTAGACCGTTAAAGGGAGAGTACAGTAGATCCTAAAGCAAACAGGTGCATTGCCTTTGCAGGTGCACATAAAATACTCCAAAGACAAGGCTGCTAATCCTTTCTTAATTAACTTGCTTAATTATAATGATTCTTGAGTTGTGGTTAGGGATGGGTATTGATAAGATTTTCACGATTCTGATTCCATTTTCGATTCTGTTTAACGATTCGATTCTTTATCGATTCTCTTATTGATTCTTTTTAAAAAAGGAGAACACTAAGGTCTAATAGCTTAGAACTTTGTTTTATATCTTCTCTTTGAACAAGATAGAAATTTAGGAGTAACATGGCCTTACAAACCCAACAGTGAGATCTTAAGAGATCCACAGCCTATGGCTCTTCAATGGGGTGTCACAGGGTCCCCAGGAAAAAAAAATTGTAAATGTAAAATAATAAAATAAATATTCTTCTGTAGCAATAACAAAGTATAACATCAATTATTCTGTAGCAATTACACAAGAATATCCAGTAATGTTCCTGCCTACAATTAAACACATTCACTTACCGAAAATCATCTGCTGTGGCAAATGGGTGCAAACCTTTGACCACAAACTGAGTCACAGCTCGGTGACATTCGTCTATCCTGGCCTGAAAGGAGACGCTACCGGTAGACTGCAGCGAGAACTGCCAGCATCTGAGCCAGACTCTGTCTGTCTATCTCATCATGGTCACTAAACGCACAGTAACGGCAGGTTTTGTAATAAGGCAGATCGCGCTAACATAATATGCACTGTTAGTTGATTATTTACCTGCCGCATTAACGGGAGAGGACGTGCAAACGTTACCGCTGCTGCTGGGTTGAGATTCACGAGTCCGGAGCGGAATTAAAAACACGACATTCATTTAAGGTCATCGCGTGTTTTGTGAGCAAATGCTTTTGTATATTTGTAGTGTTTCCTCCCTTAAATAAAATATCTACTTTGCAAGTATTGCAAGTTGCCCTGTTGTCATCCATTCTCGTAAAGCAAAACCAAACTTTTGAGCGTTTGAGCGTTCGAGCCACCGTGTTTCCTGCCAGGTAAATGATGCTCCGCAACGTGGTGACGTCATTCGGGGCGACTGGAATCGATAAGGGAATCGTTTGCAAAAATGGCAAACAATTCCAAGGAATTGAAACACTGGGAACCGGTTCTCAACAAGAACCGGTTTTTGATACCCATCCCTAGTTGTGGTAGCAATAAATAAAATGTACCAAATCAGTTTTACATCCATGTACATCTTGAGAATACATTGCTGCAAGTATAAGTTTAACTGAAACACGAGCTGATTCAGAATTTACACAATAAAATACCATTTACCCAACTTTAGCCGGCTGACTTAAGGTGTCACTACAGTATCGGAGTTGCCATAGCTAAAATGGTTCATTTCAAACAATGGATAAACTGAGGCGCTGCACCAAGGATCAGTACAAGAGAAATAAGCTCGTGTCCAGTCCAGAGCTGGTTTTAGCTCCAGTCCAAATCAAACCGATACTGACATTTCAATATCATTAGTTAATGGCTCTGTAGTTTTAGATAGCAGCATTGCACAGCGAGTGACAGCAGTGCACCTGGAGTTTTGCACATCTAGAACTCAGAAACCAGTTGTTTGCTTCCACTAACAATACAAACAAAAAGCAATGTAAGCATGCATATGTTCTGCCTCTGGTGTGTCACATCTCATTAACCACAGAAAAGAAGAAGAAGAAGAAACAACCTTAATTTTCCTTACACTTTAAAAAATAGGAAAAATAAATAAATCCACCATGCCCTAGTTAAAAATGCAGACAGACTTGTGGGCACCACATACCAGACACCTGCCAGGTCATTCCTCTAACCAACTGCTAATACATTTACAGCTACATGTGTACTTCAAAGACTGTTCCAGTGACCGTCATTTTTCACATGCCTTCCAAATAAGAGGCTGACTGGAAGGAATGGGTAAGGGGAAAGGGAACCCGAGTCTCCCGTCCTCCATCTGTAGGGTTGAAATGTGTCTGCATAAAACAAGTGGACTGTAAAAGCACATCAAGATCTTCGCTGAGAGAAAGAATGAGAAAGAGACAGAAAAGGAGAGGGGCAGCAAGCACAGGATCTCTATTCCAGTTTTGAGAAAATTCCTGGCATACTTTTCCTTCTAAAGGACTTGCATGTCAATTTAATCATTCTGCCTATTTTGGTTCCCATTTAATCAAAACACTTGTTGTACTGGAAGAGCAGCATTTCTCACTAGACAAAGGTTTCATGGTTCACAATCACTCAAGTAATTGTGATTCGTCTTCAACTTCACTTCCTTCTTCCAAAGCCAAGACTTTGTCAGGAACTTGTCTACAGCAAATTTGTTGCTGTGTAAACATGCGGGAAAAAAAGCTTGTCTTTTTAAGTAGCTGCACAAGCTTTACATGTGTGCATAAATACCGAAAGGAACAAGGAGGTAGTTATGTAGAAAGTGCTACCTACAGATATTTACTTAATTCTAGTGATTTCTCAAGAACGCCAGCAAACTGAAACTAGTTCTTTGTGTAAGTGCCACAGCTGCTCATGAAATACAAACCAGTCATAACCGTGCCCAACAATGATGCGATCTATTGAAAATGATCAATATTTTGATTGCTATGCGTCTGACGTAATGTAATGGCTCTATAAGTCAGGTAGGCGGGGCCAGAAGGACTGGGCGGTCTATCACAGGCCTGAATGCCACATAACTGCCGAAACTCTGGGTGTGCCAACATCAGTTTGCTAAACTAACAAAGCTGCCAGACAAACAGTGCAGAACTACAAACACCTACCTGTTGTGCCTTTGAGCTCCACTGTGAAACTCAAGCTTCCTTCTACCAGGTACAAGAGCTTAGGACTGCATATGTACACATCTGGAAAAAAGCTAAGCAGGATGGCTGATGAAGCACAGGCATAGCAGCACTCATGACATAAAGTGGACTAATAAATCCTTTTACAACAGAACACATGGATCATTGGGTCTATTATGGTCGTCTGTGACAGACTACAGACGCTGCTTACCAAAAGGTCCAGCCTAGAAATGCTAGTTAAAGTAATTATTCTAATTTTACTAAGCAGAGGGCCAGGTAACTGTTGGGTCTATGATATTACACAGCCAAATCTTAGCAGCGTGCTCCCAGCAGATGGGAGCACTCCTCCTTACTTCTATGATGGCAAGAAATAAATAAGATCGTCCAGTGACAGCGATGGAAATCTGCAGTTCTTTTGTTGTGTCCAAGTAAACTGGCGCATAGCCATTTGACCGGAGCAATGTGCAACCACTTTCTGCACAGGTGTGTGGACGTTAACCGGCTGGCACAAGCACTGATAATGTTGACAACACTCAGCAAACAAATCTGACATTATGTATGCAAAGTAGGGCAGAGCGATATGGGCAAAAATATTTAGCATGATATATATTTGAAAATTTGCGATAACGATATAATTGACGCAAGACAAAATACTTTACAACTCCACAACTTTATTACTGCAAAAAAACAAATGTATTTTCACTTAAGCAAGCAGCTGTTTTTCATGTGCATTCAAGCTATATAAAAATTTTACAGTACAAATGGTAAAAGTGGAAATTGGCCAACATATCCTGATCATAACCATGTATAATATCCACAAAACGTAAGAGGTTATACACACAAAATGCGGTAATATTATGTTGAAGCACAGTACGTATCACTCCGCGAGGCTCCTGCGCTTCATTCAACGATCCGCTTTCGCCCTTCTCATTCTCTGTCACCGCCATGCTTTTTCCGCCATGTGCGTATGAAAACAAAGGCACTGCGCATGCACGTTTTACCCATATTCTATCGCGATATTTCATTTTCTTATCATTGCCTAACATTATACCGGTATTACCGTGAACTGTATAATATGGCCCAGCCCTAACGCAAAGTACGACAGATTCAAGCAAAATTTGAAATACAATTTGATTAAAGCATAATGTGATCAATGGTTTAAATAGCTCTCAAGTTTGGATTTAACCTCACATTTAACCTCATCTACTGGACTGCATCCAGTTTTCACAAAGACACAATCTCTCCAGTGTCCTGGTTAGAGTTGCCAGAAGGAAAAAAAAAACCCTAAGATATTAATACTAAAATTTTCAACAACAGTGATACAAACAGTGCTCTCTTTGCCAGGTGGCACATAATTTTACACGGTACTAGTGGTGCCACGGTTTTAAGTCACGGATCGGATCAATTTTCGGATCAACAAAAAAAGAAAAAAAGACAACTTTTCAAGTATTTTTTGCTTATTAAAAACATTCAACTCAAGACTCATTCCACGCAATTATATAAAAACAAATTAAGGTGCAGTATAGGGCTTCGTTTGTACCACTCCACTGTGATATATTGAGCGGTCACGGTCACGCAGCTTTCCGTTGACCTGGAGCTCCACCCGTTTGTAGTTGGGCAACAAAAGATGCCTGGGACAGTTCAGCCATAACTTTAAACTTTTCCTGCTCATATATGCTTGGAACGATCTTGTCACTGAAGTGGACGCGCAACGGGATACCATAGCGTGACTCAAGCACGCTCATCATAGTTTAAACCCCTTGTTTTGCACAAGGAAATACGGCCTCCCGTCTGCAGCTAAACACCCCAGTAGCTTTTGTAATAGCTTTAGCCCGGTCGGACTGGGCAGCAAAGCGCTGCTTAAATGCCGCAAACTCCTCTGCTCCTCCACTTGGATCGCTAACACTAGTCATAACTATCGCTTGACAGACCTACCACGCGCACAATACACACTTTTTCCCCTTCTTTTTCAAATCACGTGCGTGCCGAACCGTGGAGTGGGATCGGTTTGGATTACGGATCAACCGTGATCCGTTGCACCACTACACGGTACCATGGCAGACAGACACACAGCCCTTCCTCTCACCAACAACCAAAACACTCAATGTTCATCACAATGAAGACCACTTTAAGAAGAATTTTAAAAGATCAGTAAAGTTCTTTTTTCAACAACATTGAAGTAATAAACAGTTTATAAATGTTAACCTGGCCAACACACATAGTTAGCAAAGGGTAATTGCTAATAGTTACCAATGATCCATTGGCTACATTAGCCACAAGTTATCATTAACGCAGCGGTCGGCAGACTATAGTCATGGATGGAATATCGAACTGTGGCAGCGCAGACTGTGATCAAATGGAAATCTGGGAGGGTTGCTGGCTGTACAGAGCAGCGGGGGAACCATGGCCGAACTGAGTCAAGAGTCCAGAGTGTGAGGAACTAGTCCAAGCAAATAAGGAGTGATATCAGATAGACAAGCGACTGTTTTTACGTGTTGTTGTTAGAAACAGCGAAGGTAAACCCAGCATGTGGCTCTGCCGTCTGCTTGTTTATTTTCCACATAAACCTTTCAAAATAAAGCTAAAGATCCTGTTGAGATTTTTCAAAATAAACTGAAATGACGACAAACAGAAGGACCAGTCAAAGAAAATCGAGGACCTTATTTCTAAACGAGGGGCTAGCATGGACATGGTTGGTTATGAAAAGTCTGACACGGACCAGAAAACTGTACTATGCAAATTATGCAGGAAACCGGTCCCCACCTCAGACTCAAACATGACAAACCTCTTCTGCCACCTACGCAAGAATCACGTGAAAGAGTATGGGGAGAGTTTACGGATGAGAAGCAAAAGAGAGCCGTCAGGTGCTAGAAACAAATAAACCTTAGGCTCAAACGTTAGAACAGGCTGTTCCCCGCAGCACGCCGTGTAATAAATACAAATAAAGAAAATGGCATATAGTTTCACACAACGGTCAAAACACTCGACTCCAGGTACACTTTGCGCAAGTCAAGTTGCCCGAGATTCACAGAATTTACTGAGAATGTAAAATTTGTGTGATATATATCGTTGTCGGAACGATAAATGTCTAAAATCGGGATATGAGATTTCACTGCATCCCTTCAGTGCAGATCAGTAGAGGCTATACTTCAAGTTACTCCCACATACTGGAGCTACCTACAACTCAACACCATAGTTGAGGGTGGGAATGTAGATCAACCAGTACCAAGAGCTTTGCTTTCCCAATACGTTCTCCCTTTATGACAACAGAGAAGATAATAATCTGACAATGTGATAATGAGATGAGCAAAGAGACACTTGGCCAAGCTCAGCATGTTGATCAAAATGCTAATGCACACATGCACCAAGTAAAAATGGCAATGTAAAACTTGGAAAAGATAGTTGGGGTTTAGAACTTTTGGTTTTTATTAAAAACATACCCAAATTAATGCCCTTATAGTAGGTCAAAAGTACATTTCATTGTCTCAGCAGTGAATTAAGAAAAGCACTGCAAATTCATCAAAAATTAAAAGTAAGTCGCAACCAAAATCATTTACTTTCATCTTAATTCAAAGTTGATAAAAATGAGGTGAACTGCAGTGTGACCCCTGCTGTTTACATTTCCACAATTCAAAGACAAACTCAAAACTGATTAACCAGTACGAGTATCTGAATACTCAGCTCCACATAAAAGTCCTCACTGTAACAACTGTCTATATCCTGCTAACAGCTGTGACATGCTGTCAGGGAAACTGGTTTTATCACAGCTGACTGCCAAGTGCAAGTGAACTGTAAGTAGATCCTAATTCTAGGTGGGTGAATATTAAAAACAAACAAAAGAATGACTGGTAGTTGATACTGTTATGCCACACTTCCAGAAATTAAGCTGATACGGATGACTTAACCACCATTCAGTACTGCTAGACATACATTTGCAGTATTTGAGAATCCAGGAAGGAAACACTGTCTTCAGCAATGCTATTATGGCTTTGACTATAGCTGATAAACCAGAGGGCATCCTCTACCATGGCCCACAACTGTATAAACACACACATCTCTCTTTTGGGTCATTTTATCCTGTGTGTGGGTTGTTCATCTGTACTGTCTGCAGTTTTGTTATTTCTACCAAACCCAGCCATGCCAGCCGTTACCTTGGCAGCAGCTAACAGGGATACAAATAAATATGGCTAACACAGGGCTTATCTGCTTGGCTTACTGTAAGCCTTACTAAGAGAAACCATAATAGGCGTAGGTAGGCTGTATACATGAAACATCCTTGGGTGTTGCCAAAAAACAAATACTCATTAACCCAGATACTACCAACCTGTTTGTGCAGTGCGTGCATTGACAGATGACGTGTGCGTTCAGTGTATGTGCATACATGCGTACATAAAGTGTCCTGAAGCCCATTTCAGGTAAGTGTTCAGGTGAGTATCCTGCATTGCTTCGGGGCCTTAGCGTTTGAGCGTACAAAATGTGCTTTATTATCCAGGTTTCACTGAATACGATCTCAACACCGAACAACAGCCACAATCCGTTAAGGACTAGCCGATGAGCTGAGCGTTTTACTGCAGGGTGGTAGCTTGTCATCTTACTCTGAAGGTTATTATAAAAAAATGCTTTTATAAGAGTTGCGTTTCCCATGATTTATGCTGTTGTGCTACAGCGGGGCACTGCGTGTTTGCAGGATAGTGACAAAACAAGAGGAATGGTTCAAAATACGTTTGCCATTGTTGCCAAAGCAGTCATAAGAACGTCACATAGCTGATGGCAGGGCTTGATTGATCGCATTTGATAGCAATGAAAATTAAAATGATAAGGATCCTTTTTTTGCACTTCTGCTAATAAGCACTGTTTTCTTGTTTTCTAAATGAAGTACATTCATTTTCTTTGCAGCTGCGCGTTTTCACCTTTCCCGAAAAGTTCAAGCTCACTTGCCGTTTATGCAACTTGAGCCAACGTGATTAAAAGGAAGCCCTTAGTAAACACGAGCCATCTAAAGGAAGAAAACAGGCTTTCAGTAGGTGAGCTGATAGCATGACCGCTAACTAATATGTCTGCAGCCGCTTTGGTTAGACAATCGCTTGGGATTTCTCACGCGGTCCACTTTCTGCAGTGAGCAGCAGTTGGATCACGGTGGTGCTGCTTGCCCAGTGGCTACTCTGAAAGTATGGCCAAGGCATGCAAGTTCAGTGCTTCTTTTTGCCCACATCCACATGTGCAGACTTCCCACAGTTTAGGATGTAGGCTAAGAGCAGGTCAGCATTTCTTTGCAGGACTTGCAAGTCCTAATTATGAATCAGCTCTCTACAGGATGACCCAGTGTCCCGTACAATGGCCAACACTTTATTCATTTGCCTTCCCTCTGAATTAGATTTAAAGTAATAGAGAATACCCTATGAAAACTTCAAAAACTGCCTCATCTATAGGTGTATGAATACTCAGCTCCATAATGTTTAATATTCAAGATCACAATATCGATCAAAACAATTGTAATAATTATTGCTGCCTAAGCCAACAGCATCACCACAAAGTCCATCAGTAAAAGCCAACCTACTTAGAAACCAACTTATCAAAATATTTCAAAGAGGTCTGTTTAAAGTTAAACACGTAGGATTTATTTTAGAGATAAGCAAACTTTGGACTCCTGGGGTGTTAAAGGATAATTAGGAGCAATAAAAGAAGTTTAGTTTAGTACAATTTACTGTTGTACTTTATTCCTGTAGCACTATTTATATATTACAACTGTGCATTAAGACAAAACAGCAGTTCTACATAGATGAATGAGAAGTTATGGGAGCGCCAAACAAAAAACATGCGTTTATTTCCCACATGCAGAATTTTATCTCTGTGGCTTCCGTATAGTTCTAACTCTTTCAAGGACAGCAGAGTCGGCTGCTGACATACATTAACTAAACTGATGGTTGCTGCTTTTGTCATATAAAAAATTAAATAAAGCCCTGGGCTTATATTAAGCAGGCTACCAAGTGTGTACGACCATTACAAAAACACTTCAGCAGTATGTACACGTCCCCAGTTTTGAACGATAAAGTTTGGTTTTCTATTTCTTAAACACGAACAAAAACGGATGCGAGCAGTTTTGACCGTTTTCAAAGACGTTTGCACAATATGAGCAGTATTGCATGAGAGAACAGGTAGGTTTACAGGTAAGTTTTTCAGTCACATGACTCATTTAACCTTGAGTCAACAGTCGAGCAACATAAATGCCTGAATGTCTCCAGTTATTGTTTGCACACTGCAGTGATGCATATCATAAACTGCCTTTTCTTATGTTCGCTGCTAAAGGACACTGTTACTTAACCCATCGCAACGCAACTCTCTGCTCATGATTTATTGTTATATTTCTTAACGCAACTTCACATTTACTTTCAAATTTAAAATGAAAGGACAATTATTCACCCTATTACCAATATCTATCAAAGCTTCGTCATTGTTCGGGAAGCCAATTAATCACAGCCTGTATATCACTTATAATTATCACAAGCATTTGGACTAAAACTCTGTATTCAGTAAGGAGAGCAAACAAACTGTACACATTTAATTACTTGTGACTTTCATTAGCTACAGAGCAGGCAGCGAGCACTCCTCTGACCCTGACTTTTACGCTGTGTACTTACAGAAGAAATCAGGCCTGTTGCTGATAAACAGCTGGAATAATTGCCTTTCAATAAAACAGCAACACTAATAGGCAACAGCCATTTTCCCCCTATATCAAACCCAACTTAGGAGAACTATAAGCATACTGTACGATTAACTACTTTTGAGCTTCATATTCAATTTGGCACAAACATTCGAGCAAAACCAGAGTCTACCAGCAGCACAAGCAAGCAAATTCCAAGTGTCACTTTCTTCCTTCTTATAAGTCACAAACATCCCAAATCTAACAGCAAATCAAAGAGGTTACAAGCCAGTGGAGATAAAAGACCTAAGGGCTATTATACATGCAGTCAAAAACATAATAAAAGCTACACTAAGCAAGACAATCTATAAAAGGGATGAAAGAGGTCCATAATAGGCTCCACATGAAGACAGACAACCAGATGGAGCTAAAACTGACGCTGTAGCTAGATAGCGCTTGGGTCTTTTTCACATAGGCTTAAGTAAACAGGCCATTTCTTGTTCTGAGAGGGCCTTTATAACAGCGAGCATGATCAGGCTGCATACAGTAGAAGGCAATGAGTCCGTGTTACCCTAATTAACAGAAATCACCACACTTATTTCATACAGTTATTTCTGACCATCTTGTACAAAAAAATATATATTTTTGAGTAGATATCCAATTACAACATTGCCATTTTGTTTCAGTTGAGCTTATTACACTGGGAGGTGAGGGATTTATGCAGTCTTTATACTGGGAGACAAGCATCTATGAAATTTCACGATGTTTGTGCAATACACAATAATCCTTTAATTAGCTTTTTTTTCCTTTTTTTTTGTGTCCCGTTTGGATCTTTAGCATCAGAATTGTTGTCTTAAGGCCAAGAAAGATGCCAAGCGGATTTAGTTTACCAAGTGGATCATCATGGCCTTGCCATATTGGTCCATTTGATTGAGCTTTATTATAATTATGAATTTATTTTATTTTCGGTTGCTACAAACGGGACAGATATGACTGGGGGATAGGACAGGGAGAAAGAATGAAAGAAAGAGAGGGAGAGAAAGAAAACCAGAGGGGAGAAGAGATGGTGAGAAAGGGGGGAAGAAAGAAAGAAAAACAAACAAAACACCTGGATCACCTGTATGGAGAAAAAAAAACAGAAGAGAAAGCAAACAAAGAAAAAATGAAGAAAGAAAAAAATTAGCTCTTTTTCACCATTTTCTGTTTTCCTTCCTCCCAACCCCCATTTACTTCTGGTTACCATGAAGCATCGACTCCAGTAGATCAGAGTGACACAGGTATCAGTTTTTAGCATCCGAATATAAAGAGAGGAGGAGAAAAGAAAAAACAATTGTTGGTTCTAGTAGGGCTGCATCTCAGTATTTGATTATTATAGATAGGCATTTTGCCATGTCCTTTTTAGAACTTGGAAATCTCATCCAAGGTTAGGAACTTGACATTTTTGGGAGCATTAAAAAGAAAAAAGGCACTCAGACTAGTTCTCTACAAGAACATTTGATTAACAAAAAAATTATTTTAAACTGTATAAATCACACACGATCTAATCATTTTTGATACCACAAGAAAACTGTTACTTTTTAATCCGCTTATTTTTAGTGTTAGATGCTGATGCAGCAGTTTGTGAGAACACCTTTAGCATCAGGAAGTCAGGATTCGGTCACCTGTGACAAACTACAGTCTCTCAAATATCCTCTGGCATGTCAATGAATTTGTGCGACTTACTGTGAAGTTTACTTCAACTATTTCAGGTTACAACACAAGACACAAACACCAAATGGCATTCAAAGGCATAATGGCTCTGCTAATCTACCTTTAACGCACACAGACACACACCTGAATAGCATTTCCAGCTCTCTGGAGAGGACTCATTTCCCACAGCAAGCCACCTCAGTGCAGGCCTTTTCTAGACTTAATTAAAATGCAGCCCTTGCTCATCACTGAAGCCACACTTCACTCCGAGGTGTGTGTGCACAGGAACAGGCAGAATCTACTCGGGGAGTGGAAGCGTTCCAGTTTCTGACTGTAGTTCAAGAAATACTGACCATTCACTTTCAAGAGTCTGTGTGAAGAGCAAGAGAGAAGCTCGCTGGCAAGATTTAATTCTCAAAAAACCTCCTCCATCATCTACAACCCACAACTGCTTACATCCACCGACCTTGGCCAGTCTCCTCCCTCTGCTGTCTTATGGGTGGTCTTCTAACAAAAAGAAAATCAGCAGGGGAGACGTTTCTCATGAATCCTTGTGGCCAAAGATGCAAGACTACGGAAGCTTTGAAGAAACAGTAAAGATTACAGACTGCGGATTTTAATTCAGTCGCTGGTTTGAATTCCTGGGTGAGCGACTGCTTCCAGCTATTCCACCGTTAGACTGAAAACACATCCTGAACCACACGAGTGCGTTTTGCTTTGCATATCACATCACACGCAAATCCTGTGGTGATCGGAGCAATTTAGCTCGAGCAATCGTGGGTGTAGTTTTGCATGCGAAAGCTGTAAAACAACACAATCACACCAGTGGTTTTTCGAGCCAGATGGTTTGTGTGTGGTGTGGGTGCATCCCGAAGCAAAGCAGTGTGTGAGACAGTGAGGAACCTGCAGACTTACCCAGCAGGAGCAGCTTCAGCTCCCTTCTCGCATCTCTCTTGTCTCGTCGGAGCTGCTTCTCGATCTCAGCGTTGATTCGTTTGGACTCCTTCGCCTCCTCACTCAGGCAACAAGCCATCATGGAGTCTAAAGTCATCACCGCATGAGCGGGGGGGAAGAAAGCCCGTTTGAGGAGAGGTGTCGGGCTTACACCTCACACAAAGTACCAGATAAAAAAAAGAAGAAGAAGGAGGCCTCCTGTGTGCACAACAGTCCGATCCCAACAGGTTATATCCAGACACTGATAATGGAGCTCGATAGTCTCGTTGCTTGGTGCAGACTCTGGCCTCCCTTGTTGATGGCAAAGCTGCTGTCAAGTGTTAAATATTTGACAGCTTAACGTTAGTCAAAGTCTCCAGTAAAACCTCAGGCTACAGTGACTGTGAGCTCATCAGGAAAAAAAAAACGAAACATGTCTGCAAATATCCCGAGGAACTACCGAGGGTGCGAATAACCATTTTGATTTCATGGACCGGTATTAGTTTGTTAACTAGCCTAAAAGCTAAACGCTGCTAACGTTATAACCAAGCTAACAGGTTGAATTTATCTTCAGCGCACTTTGTTTTCTTGCTTAGCCTAGTCAATTTAAACATATATAGACATATATATTTTTCTTATACTAAACTACTAACTTCGGTCCCACACACAGCGGGACACAACTGCCTGGCGCGGCCACCACATTTGTCCAATCCCCTCTGCTGGCTGCCCGGCCGAGTGCAAGCCTAGCCGCCCCGAAATCAGCGCTCCAAGTTACGCCCGCGCAGTGACAACGAGCCCCAGTCTGTCCATCCAGAAAGGTTGGTTTACTGCCTCGACTCCTCCACGAACCGCATGCACCTGTGCCGATCAGAGAAAGTGCGCGCTCAGAGCAGGTATGTCTCGCAGGCGGAGGCACCAAGTAACCAGGATAGGGGGCTAAATGGGAAGGCTAATTGTTAGCTAGCTAGGTTAGCTCAGAGAGCCTTCCCTGGAATTGCAGCCCAAAAAACAGCCAACTCCTACTGACAGAGAATCCTGACTGCATTAACCTAGCGTTCCCCAAAATAAACTCGCAAACACCAAACCCCCCTCCCCAAAGTGCCAAAACGTCTTACTGGCAGTCAAATTGACCCTTGTCCTCCGTGCATTTTATCGCTCCTGGTATTTTTTTTCCTTTTCCTGGTGGTGCTGATCGCTCCTCATCACCCACTCCTCAGCTCCGGTGTGGCGCTGTCGATTTCGTCACTTGGGATATAAGTGAATGATAAGAGGAAGAGCGAATCAACACGAGGCGTGTGGGTGTTTCAGGCGGGTCTTTCCAGCACGGTTAACTTCCCAAGTTTGCTTGAGAGGAAAAAGTCATCCTCTTTGGAGGCGTGTCGGAGGAAGCGACTGACATTTGACTGGATGGGCAACGCCCATCTCCTGTCAAAGAGCAGCGCACTCACATACAGCCTGTCTGTGTTGTGCAGTCAACTACAAGAGTTTCACCAGGTCATTTCCGAGACTCAAACAGCGAGCTGCAGGCAGTGGAAATAAACTAAGCGGCCTTCTATTTACTTAAATGCAGTAACTGAGTGCTGTGCAGTTTTGAGATGAGCTACTTCTCCTTGCACTTTCGTTCTAAAGCATTTTTCATTAGTACTACTACCTACCCAATAAGATGTAATATATGCCACTCACATTCTGTATAACAACCCCCTTTCCCAGCTTGAAACTTTATAATCTCATTTATCTGATATTTGAAGTTTAACATTTGTGTGATATTGAATGCAAGACTTGCCACTTCCTCCACCCTATCCCTGGCATCCTCCGCTGTCTCACCAACCCTCTGCATGCCCTACTTCACTGGATCCATGAATCTTCACTGTGGTCTTCATCCTTTCCTCCTGCATTACAGCTCCATACTCAGTATTATTATCCAGTATATCCACCATCTTTCCTCTGCACATTTCTCTCTAACTTTGTCTTCCCTTTCAGCCATCCATCTGTCACAAATCACCCCTGACACTCATCTCCACCTTTGCCACCCTTCCTGCACTCTCTTCATGTCCTTTCTGCATTGTTTGTTGCTTTAAATGGTTGACACCAGGTATTAAAACTCATTTACCTTCTCTGCACGCTCACCTTTCCACCTGACTCCCTCTCATCTGCGCCCATGTATTCTGTCTTGCTTATCCTTACTTTCATTCGTCTTTTCTCCAGAGCATACCTCCACCTTTCCAGCGTCTCCTCCACCTTCTGCCTACTGTCATTACAGATCATTATTCCATTTGCAAACATCATAGTCCACAAAAACCCCTGCGTGACCTCATCTTTCAACCTGTCCATCACATTGCAAACAAGACAGTGCAGCTCCTTCTGACATGACTCATTTTGCTCATAAGCTTCAAAAAGACGTATAAACGATTATACTTTTTCTTGTTTTTAATGACTTGGAAATTTATTCACTATTTTATCGTTCTGATTTTATTACACTTATACAAAACAGGTCTCTCTTGTAAAGGAGACAATGGGACTCAATGGGACTACCTGTAAATCCAAGTTAAATAAAACATCTCCACGCCTGCACAGGTATCTGGACTAAACTTGCTTTGAATGCCTTCCTGTACTTCCTCATTCTACCGCCAAGTCTCCTTGTCCCCTTTCCTCTGTCCAGAGGATACAGCAAACCCCTTATTGGCACTTTCCTGCAGCACCACAGCTGTACTTTCCCCAAACATCTGGTGACTCTTCCATCCCACTCACAGCTTGTCTCAACTCTTCACTGAACTCTGAATATTGTTAATTGTTCAACTTCCACCATTTAATCCTCCCCTCTCTCTGCACACGCTTCCTCTTCTTGACATCCAGAGTCATCCTGCAGATTACCATCTAAAGCTGCTAAGCTACATTCTCTCCTGCCACCACCTTTCAGTCTCCTTGCTCTGTCAGACTGTACCTCCCTCCCCTCTATGCTCCTCCCCCTTATTAAAGTGCATATTTACCAGCCATTTCCATCCTATTTGCAAAATCAGCTGCATGTACTATCATGTCAACAAACAAAGGAAACAAACAAGTCATACAGGAATCATAAAACAAAGTTTCACATATACTTAAGAAAGTGACACACGTACAAGGCCAAGTTCAGCAACTTGCACGTCACATACAAATTAACAGAACAAATTGACTCTGAGTCATCGAATACCAGCTGTGGGAATCTTTTCATAATCACACATTCACTTTGCTTTTCAAACCCCTGACTCACTGTCGGTATACTTGCCTCTTAGAACGGTTATTAACGTGTTAAGTTTTGTACTCGAGTTTATGAGTGTGAGAGATTAAAAAAAAAATAGTCAATGTCTTACAAAAAATGGTGACAATATTTTGTCAAAATTAAAGCAAGTAAACAAAACGAATGTTATGAAAGACTCAAATGTCAAAACACAGGTTTGTTTTCTCATTTTAAAGGGTTATATTCTAACGTTGTCTTATATGTGCTGTTACGACCGATCACAAATAAACTCGCCAAAATTTCAGTTATTGCTAATGATTACAAAACATATGAAAAAGAACTATATTTGAGTGAAATGTGCAATATTTTCCTCTAAAATTCATGAAATAGGGACAAAATCTGGGACAATGTAGCAGAAACATCGGCAAACATCTGCACCTGGTTTGGGAACTGCACCAAGCAGGACAGACGAGATCTGCAAAGAGTGGTGCGCTCAGCCGAACGCATCATTCAATCAGAGCTCCCTGACCTGCTGTCCATCTACACCAAGCGGTGCAAGTCCAAAGCTAGGAAGATTATGATGGACCTCTCCCATCCCAACAATGGACTCTTCTCACTGTTGAGGTCTGGGAAGCGCTTCCGCTCCCTTAAGGCCAAAACAGAGAGAATGAGGAGGAGCTTCTTCCCCCAGGCTATTCGGGCCCTGAACCAGGTGTAGGACTGGACTCTCCCACACATCACATCACATCACCACACGCACCACCACACACTTCCTATAATCCTATAATTCCTATAATTTATAATCTTTATAATCTCTTTCTGCTATTTGCACTTTTTTTACTGTAAATTCCTAAGTTAATTTGTAAATTTTGTAGTAACCTGTAAATTGTAAATACTGTAAAACTTTTTTCTGTCATTTAATGGTCGGGCATTGTACAGCTACAAGCATTTCACCCCCATGTCATACTGTGTATGGTTGTGTGTGTGTGACAAATAAAATTTGAATTTGAAATAACCTCGTTATTTACTTCGTTGTGAGTTTCACAGGTTTGCATTTCCACAACACAACACGCACAGTGTGCGACAGACTGTTTTAGCTGGTGTGATTTTGTCCACATCTATATGTTCCATACAGACCAACAACGGAGCAAACTTAAGTAACAGTAAGAATGCCACAACTTAAATTAAAGAGTCAGTTTATTGCAGTAAAGGTGGAGAAGTATTCACATCACATCATTAAACCAGCTCCCTGTTTGGATCCGAGACATAGACACCCTCTCTGCTTTGAAGATTAACCATGAAACGTATTTGACTAAGCTTACAGTTAGGGCTGGATCAGGTGACCCTAAACCATCCTTTAGTTATGCTGGGACAGGCTCCGGCTGCTGGGGGACTTCCCAGTGGTATGAAACAGTGCTAGACAAATAAAACTGAGTTGAATTGATATTAAATGAATATAATAATATACTGAATATATTATAATATTGGTAGCATTTGATCCATACTATTATATGGAAACCATAATTGGAATTTAATCTGCCTTCCAAAGATTCTAGCGTTCCTACACAGCGATCAAAGCTGATCTTACGGTTCTCCTAGTTTGTAACAAAAAAACAGATGTTAATGAAACGTGTATATATACCTATATATATGAACTTCTAGTTAAACTAACTTTAAATAATAATAGTCAATTATTTAATCTTTTAAATATACCACAGGTGTATAAGATCTTCATTCCAACTTTATCTTAAAATAGATGTCTGGGCTAATAAAGGAAAGCAACTCCAAAATTTTGTGAAATACTCATATGAAGATGGGGAAAAACAGTTATGCTTGTCTACAATGTAGAGGTTTTGTTGTCAATTAAATAGGAAGGTGGGAATCAAGTTTACTTTGATAAATGTATCCCCAGACCCAAAGGGAAACAACTTTGTTTTAGTCATTTTTGTTGTTTCTGTTTCGGGTAATACTGGGTGTGCCGGGGTGAGGACACTGACACAAAGAACAATCCTTCGTCACTGCTTAGAGTCGTCACCTGCTCAGCTGCAACAAGCAATGAGCTGACAGACAATTTTCTAGAGCCAAGTGACATCTTGTGGACATTAGATGTATTTGCAAGAGTCAACAACTTTCAAACTCATTTCACAAACGCAGCAGTATTTTTCATTTCTTCCGACTGTGGGTTCGACACGTTTAACCTCTTCAGACCTTGTTAGGTTTAATCTAACTTTGACAGAGAGAATAAATTAAGACAATGACACTGAAATCTGAGTCATAGACATTGGGTATGACTACAGATGAGAAGCTATCCCTTAAAAATTCAATAACTATCTTTAACCTGGGTGACTAATTGCACGTTGCGTACGGCAAGCTTTGTGCCGAGAAAGATGGCAAATCTGATCTTCTGATCTAAGACTAAAGAATGAAATGTGTGGGATATCAGCACACTCGGTATGCCCGGTATTATCAGGAAAATCTTCAGACATGACTCATGGCATTACAGCCCGACCTGACCGCCCACATCTTTAATGAGCCGTGCCTCCTGCCAAAATCCTCCACCTACTGAAATTACTACCAACCCTGTTCATTCACTATGAACTCAGATAATTACAGCTGTTCACCAATTCAGGGTCATTTTCACTAGTAATGCACTGGGTATTTTTTGTTTGTTTGTTCTTTAAAAAACACATTAAAATTTTTTCCAAGATGATCACATTATTCCACAAAGCCAAAGATACATCAGTCTGGATTCTCTTTATACACGGCATTGCTCTCTCATTGTCCCACGCTTGACTGACGGAGCAGAAGAATGAGGAGAAAATAATCACCAACCAAATATTTCAATTAGAAAAGAAAGCAATTATTATAGCTTTTCATTCTGTTATGTGGCACTTAAGTCAACTCTGAATATTTTTTTAAATTAGGAAATACGTAGTTATTTCATTTATTTGACATTAATTTTATTGTAAAATACTGTTTGCTGTTTCATTATCAGCTTGTGGTTGGCTATTATTGTGTATGAGGGGTAGGAGCATATAAGGACAGCACATACTTTTCATCTCAGTGTGAAAAAAATCTTTATCTTCATTACTCTTGCAAATAGTACCTTAAAAAAATATGCCCAAATTCCCATCCATCCATCCATTCGCTTCCACTTATCCTTTTCAGGGTTGCGGGGGTCGCTGGAGCCTATCCCAGCTGTCATAGGGCGAGAGGCGGGGTTCACCGTGGACAGGTCGCCAGTCTGTCGCAGGGCCAACACACAGGGACAGACAACCATTCGCACATTCACACCTAGTGACAATTTGGATTATCCAATTAACCTATCCCCACAAGCTGCATGTCTTTGGACGGTGGGAGGAAGCCGGAGTACCCGGAGGGAACCCACGCAAACACGGGGAGAACATGCAAACTCCACACAGAAAGACCCCGGCCGGATGTTGGAATTGAACTCAGGACCTTCTTGCTGTGCGGCAACAGTGCTAACCACCGTGCCACCGTGCTGCCCAAATTCCCGACTTTTACTAATAACATTTAAGGTTATTTAACCTAAAATCATTGCTTCATCTCTATTGAGGGTGAATGGTCTGGTACTATAGTGCCTTTCTATTCAGCTGACTGTCTTATTACATAATCACACACACACACACACACAGGAGTAACTCAGGGTTCAGTAACTTGCCCAAGGATACTTTAGCATGCAGACTGAAGGAGTAAATATGTAGTCCCAGAAATTAGTGTATATTTGCACCATCCTTAAAAAAATCTGCATGATGTTCAGTAGGAGTGTAAGACATAATAATAAAGTATATTAAATATAAAAAATATTCAGTTCAGCTTTATTTCCATAGCGCTAAATCACAACAAGTGTCCCCTTGAAGTGGTTTATACTGCAAGGTAAAGCCCCAACAATCAGAAAATCCCCCACGAGCAGCACTTGGAGGGAAAACTCCCTTTTAGCAAGAAAAGACCTCCAGCAGAAACGAGGCTCAGGGAGGGGCGGCCATCTGCCACAGCTGACTGGAGGTGAAGGGAAAGAGAAGAGAAAAAAGGAGAACACAGAAAGACAAAGGACAAAACACAAACTATGGAAGGAAGAAGACAAGAGTTAATGACGTGCAGTGGCAAATAAAATAAAAGTGAATAGAAGGGAGTGGAGATGAAGAGATCGGTGTGCATAATGGGAAGTCCCCTAGCAGTCTGTGCCTATCCCAGCCTAAGTGAGGCATGGTGCAGGGTCACCTGATCCAGCCCGAACCATATGTTTTACCAACAGGTTTTAAGCCTAATCTTAAAAGTAGAGGGGGCGACTGTCTCTTAAATCCAAACTGGGAGCTGGTTTTACAGAAGAGGAGTCTGACAATTGAATTTGGATTTAAAATTTCACACTGTATTTTTAGAGTATTAGAGTATTTAAAAGTAGAATGGGAGGCAGAGCCTTCATTTTTCAGGCCCCTCTTCTGTGGAACCAGCTTCCAGTTTGGATTCGGGAGACAGACACTATCTCTACTTTTAAGATTAGACTTAAAACTTTCCTTTTTGCTAAAGCATATAGTTAGGGCTGGACCAGGTGACCCTGAATCCTCCCTTAGTTATGCTGCAATAGACGTAGGCTGCCGGGGGATTCCCATGATGTATTGAGTTTTTCCTTTCCAGTCACCTTTCTCACTTACTATGTATTAACAGACCTCTCTGTGTTGAATCATATCTGTTATTAATCTCTGTCTCTCTTCCACAGCATGTCTTTATCCTGTCTTCCTTCTCTCACCCCAACCAATCACAGCAGATGGCCCCGCCCCTCCCTGAGCCTGGTTCTGTCGGAGGTTTCTTCCTGTTAAAAGGGAGTTTTTCCTTCCCACTGTCGCCAAAGTGCTGCTCATAGGGGGTCATATGATTGTTGGGTTTTTCTCTGTATCTATGAAGCGCCTTGAGGCGACTTTTGTTGTGATTTGGCGCTATATAAATAAAATTGAATTGAATTGAATTTTATAGGGAACCAATAAAGACAAGTTTTTTTAAACCCCATAAACAATAATACGCCACGCTGTGTGCAGAGACTCCTGTTTGGGGTGACGTTAACCTGATGAGAAGCTGCCTGCGGTGCTCTATTGTTTCTGGTGTGTCACACTGTCTGATAGATGCTGTCAGATTAATCATTGATCATCTCGTGTTTCCCTCAGCAGCCGGTGACATGGGGATAGAGTCTGTGTTACTGCCGCTGCAAGTACAACAAACAAGCAAGCACATAAATAATACAGGTTCTACACAAAGTGTTCCATTGTACTAAGAGATCTGGATCCATCTCTGCCAGCAGGTAAACACTACAGATGTCTAAATCCCTGTAACGGGAAGCACGAGGAAGGTTTTTGTTTTGTTTTGTTTTGCTGTTACTGTCATTCAACGCCCACTTTTTGCGCATGATTCCCCACGGTTTTACCTTTTCCGCTTTCTTTCCTCATTTCTCTTGTGTTCTCTCTCTCTTGTTCCTTGCTCCTCTGTTCTGTCTTCCTTTCCTTTTTTTCTCTCCCTAAATTCTCACTAAACACATCTTTGTTGGCAAAGATTTTAGAGAATTATATAAAGGAAGGGGAATGAAAAGGGGGGGGAAAAGCCTACGAAAGGCGTTCTTCAAAACACAATATTTGCACCATTATCATCTTAATAAACACACATATTTCAAGAAGAAGAGCTACAACACAGCCGCACAATACACACAAAAGATGACAAATATGGCAGGGCTTTGTTTACAGAGTAACACCTCTGTAGAAGTCCAGCCTGTTAGAAGCAAATAAAATGCATTACATATATTAAAGCTTTAATTACTTGCTGTAATTGAAAACACACGCACACACATATACGCTAAAGACCCCATATTCGCCTCACCTCGTTGCCATGGCAACGTGGGGCTCAGGTGATCTCAATATATGAAACCGTGAAAGCTGGACAAACCGGTTCTGCCAGGTAAGACAAAAGTTGGACATCCAAACAGCAGCCAAGAAGAGGAGTGACAAACCTGCTGCCCTCTTCATCTTTACTCTGAAAAACCTTTGCACGGTGAAAAATCACTGAATCACTGAGGCTTACACGGCTTCCTGACGGTTGGAGTACTTTGGGTGTGTGCTTTTGTATTGTACTAGACCTGTAACCATTTTATTACATGTCATAATTCAGATGTTCAATTTTCACAATAATATTCTCGTTTTTTTTCATAACCTGATAAAAAGAAAATGCTTGGATTTGGTTGTTTTAATGAATGAATTTAAATAGTTTTAATGAAAAGTTCTCTAAATCATTTTGAAATGTAGAAGTGTAAAACTAAAGCTTTTTATTTTTTTAAATATAACATCTGGTTATTAAAAATAAATGAGTAAAAAGTAAAAGTCTGTGAGTCAGTGATTGCCCCCAGCTCATGTGAAACATGAAGCCGTGGAGCCTCTGCGGTAGCTGAAACTTTATCCGCGGACTTTTTGAAAACAGTCAAAACAGACATGAAAAAGAAGAGCCAACTTCCGGTTATGTATTTTCAAAATAATAGCGTCTGCACAACAAGCTCAAAGGTTCTCCTGCAGTTTTAAATAAAAATGTCGAATTAAAAAACAAAGAATTTTATTGTTTATAACTGTTAGCCCATTCCTCATCCTGCTTTTCTAAAGTTCTATTTCAGTTTATATATTTAAAAGGGGCAATGCAGTTTAGCATAGTTCCTATATGGAGCATGATAAGGATGAGCTGCCAGAGAGTGGGCTTTTAAATCCACATTGCATAGAGAAGATTTACGACTTTCAATTACATGAAACCATACTACACTGTAAAAATAAAATTATAATAAATACACATAAAAGAAATAGAGTAAGAAAAATATCAGTGTGTGGGGTATTTTTCACGCGAAGCATTTTTATGCCTGCATTAAAAGAACATTAAATCAACCTCAGCTGGTGTAATTAAACGATAGGCAAACATTTTTACATTGCACTTCTTTGTTATCACATGCATTGGTTTTTGGAAGCATTTGTCATACTGTGTACTCTGTCACGGGTGTAAATGTCATGCATGATCCAAACTGTGAGGCTCGTGATGAAGTTGTTTACTCTAGGACAATATACCCAAGGAGTGGTCAGTATCAACAATGAATCAGGTGAAGCACAGAATAAGTTTGGCTGTTTTGCCATGTGTGGAGTCAGCATCCCAAGCTCACAATTTCATGGTCATCAGTGTTTTCACCACAAACACAGGTGTTGTGGACAGATGTTGAACATGGGTCCTGATCTTGGAACTGAACGTGAATTATGAACGTGATTTTTGGGATTGCAGCTGGAATGCTGAGCAGCATCCCTAAATCATAGGTCACTCTGCTCCTCTGGAAAACAACGGCTTGCTCCATGAAGGAGAAGTGAAGGAGTTCAAGTACTTCATGGTACTTTTTATGAGTAACAAAGCACTCTACAATACCTTGGACGTGATAAGAGAGCCAGGCCAAGGTAAAACTCTTGATATACCAGTCAGCCTACATTCCTGCATTTACCTGTGGTTGTGAAATTTGTCTAATGACCAGAAGTTTCCTTTGCAGGGTGGATGGATTTACTAATCAGGTGAGAAGTTTGGAAATCCAGCGAGGAGCTAAGAACACAAGAATACTTTTTTGTTTTTATTTTTTTTAACAATAGACACCAATCAATTATTAACTGCAGACATTACATATCATTAAATGCATTAAATGTAGAAAATGTTCAGAGCTGTATTATAATGTATAATGTTAGTGTTATTATTAGTATTAATGCATTAATGTGCAAGCATCATTTTTACACATATGCATCGTCAGTGACGATGCATATGTTGTATGCGAAATATCAAAATGTGATGCATCTCAGGAGACCATGGTGGTAATGGTGTTACAAACTCCCAAATATTTCACACATGTAGTTTTTACAGAGCTTTCTTCAGTATTAATCACACATAATTCACATATAATTTTCCTTTAGGGCGATATTTGTCTACTATAGGTTACTAAGCACGGACAACAGTAACAGCTACAAAACAAGTTAATAACACTGGAATCAGTTCAATTCAATTTTATGTATATAGCGTCAAATCACAACAACAGTCTACTTGGGTGACTTTACATTATAAGGTAAAGAACCCCCAACAATCAAATGACCTTCTATGAGAAAGCACTCGACGACAGTCGGAAGGAAAAACTTACTTCTAACAGGAAGAGACCTTTGGCAGACAGGGCGATGTGGAAAAGTCAGACGTTAACAATAACTAATTATTAAATGCAGAGTGGTGTACTGGTAAAATGAGTGGAAAAGGGTGAGTGAAGAAGAAATCACATGCATGAAAAATCGGGTTTCAATTTAATCTTTCACGTTTGAATGCAACTTGTGACATGCTTTTATTTTGTACGTCCAAACCTCTATCTTCCGGCGCTTCTGCCGTCGTTTGCCGCTGTCTTGAGGCGGCGTCGTTCGGACAGCATTCTAGTCGCGGTGTTTGGAGCGGCTCGGGGAGGCGGCACATTCCTGCGTAGGCGCGGTGAACTTTCCCGAACTGGACGTTGTACCGTGTGGGCTGGAAAAAAAAGGCGTTTAAAGTCCGTGGGAGCTAATGAAGCTGCTGGTGGGCCACGGCAGCTGTTAGCCGCTGTCAGCAGGTGCAGAGCTGAGGGATGGGAAAAATGGCCCGGGAAAAGAAATCTGAACCCGTACCTGCTCGTCTTCAGGGAGTGTGACAGACTGATTGGAGGTGAGAGATTCATTTTGTGTCTCTTGTAAAAGACGAAAAGGAAAAGCTCTTAGTGACAAAGGTGCTGTAGGGATTACTCACCGAACTGACCGGCGAGTTTTATAAAGGTGGTTAAATGAAGCGTACATAAAAGTATGAAACACCCTTTAAAGTTAACCTTCGGTCGGCATACTTGCAAATAAAGACCACTGGCGTGTCAGCGAGCAAGTAAAAACCACCGAAGAGCAAACAGACATCAAGCTGCCTAACAGTGAGTTTATTATTGCGGGTGCTTGGCTACTTAATAACGCATTAACAGTTTGATTTCAGTGTTTTTGGCCATGGCCGGCTGCGGGCGGTGGTGCTACAGCACCTGCGTGTGCTGTCTGTCCGAGGAGGAGAAGAACACCATTGCTGTGGACAAAGAGATCAAGAGGATCCTGAAGCAACAGAAGAAGAAGGAGAGGAGGGAGATTAAAATCCTTTTGCTGGGTCAGTAGAGCACCACACACACCTGTTAGTTCATGCAACAACAAAAAAAAAAAAAAACAACCCACAAAAAACAGACTAAACAGACATTAAACTGCATTTAAAATTTGACAAGATAACCTAAGGTACACCCTGCATACAAATCAAGACTGTTTGGTGACCTCTGCACATGAGTGTATAAGCTATGTAAGGCATGTGTCACCATGTGAGTATGTGAAGAATGAACGATGAAAGTTGGGATTGGCTATGCCACCTGAAAACCACCTGTGGCACACAGCCCAGAAACACACAAGCCCAGCTTTGTTTGGGTTTTCTTACAGTTAGCCTGACAAGTTTCGGATTGTCTGATTTTAAGATAATTTCACCTTCCTGGCAGAGATACCCTGAGCTGGTGTCATAGGTGAAATATTTACATGATAAATAGTCTAGCTGACAGAAACTCAACTGACCACTTCTTTTTTAATCGTTTGAATTTGAATATCTCTATGTACTGACTTTATTTTGTCTTGTTTCTGCAGCTTCTCTGCTGTTTGTTAGACAAAACCAAGTCATTTGAATATATACGCTTTTCTTTTTAGTGCTTGTGTCAAACAGCAACCACTATAACACAAAGACCAGAAAGGTTGACACCCTTGTAATTATCAACGCATGATCCTCTTTTCAGATCTATACTTTCATGCTTGTACTTTAATAGAGTCTTAGTCATGGTTCATAATTAACCTTATTTACTCAACGTTCTGATATTCAGAGCTGTATGGCTGTGGTTATCTGTTTTTTTTTTAAAAAATGATGTCATAAAGGTGCAAGATTTGACAAAAGTGTCTGAAACCAAGTGTGTAGAGCAGATTGAAGCCAGAGCTCACAGGAATTACTTTACATACAATGTCCTCAGTATTTGAATCTTTGGTCATATAAATGCCCAGGATTTTCTAATCAGAAAAATCATTTAAAAGGTCAGCGTTGGGCTTAGGTAGAGAGCAAAAAGCAGCTGAGATTGTGGGAATCGGTCCATTGATTTGTATCATCGTGATTTCATATTTTGAATGGGTAGGAACAGACGGCGCCACCCTCACGTCTAGATACACGGGCTTGACAGGTGTCAACAAACCCAGGTGGAGCGGTCAGATTGGATTCGAAGAAGTCACTGGGCCGCTGCCAGGCCTCCGTTAGACAGAAAATCAAGTTTATGACGAATCAAAAGATCATAAACAAGAGATCCCTCGCCGGAGAATGCTTGGACATTCATTTCTCGTAATATACATATACGATTGAAACATGAGGTAGAACATCATAGGTTTACTTTATTGACATATATTGAATAAGTGGGCAGTGCAGTGTTGCAGGAGTTAGCGCTGTCGCCCCATGCTGGGGCCTTTCTTGTATCCTTGTATCTTTGTGGGTTCTCTCTCGGTACTCCGGGTCCCTCGTGGAGTTCAGAGACATGTGTTTGGTTAACTGGCTGTAGGTCTGAGTGTGCGCTTGAATGGCTTTCTGTCTCTCTGCGTTAGTCCTGCGACAGGTTGGCGACGTGCACCTGCCTCCAACTCCCTCATGACCATTGGATTAGTGGTTAAAAAAATAGAATTAGTATTATTCATCCATCTAAATGTGATAAAACAAAGAAAAGTCCCATATTTCTTTATGTATATTAACAGGAAAGTATGCATTATATACATTTTTGGTAAATATTTAAATTTTTGTAATTTTTTCATGCTTTTTTGCGTCAGAACCAAAAGAATAACACAAAACCAAATCCAATTTTTCTAAAAATGTCTAATACTGTATTAGTTAATCAACTGTCTCTGCAGCTATGCGTGAACCACAGTATCTTTTATGATAGCTATGCTGCTGTTTTGTGTCACTGTGAAAGAGCAGCAGATACCCAGTAAATAGCACACAGTAAATGAGTGTGTCGTTTTTTGGGATGTTTTCAGCAGACTAAAAAGATAATGAGACGTGATACACGGGGGCCAGTTTTTCTTACGTCTCGTACAACAATTTCTGTCATTTGGAAAAACTGGACTGTCAGGAAAACATCTTCAGCACGTCTCACACAAACGCTGCTTTATGATTTTCCTTCAAAAGTCGTGTTGATTCCCAGAATAAAAAGTTTCAAGAGTTTTGTTTCCTCTAGCTGACAACTGAATAAAAGAAATACATCCAAAGACCACTCACTCTTTCGTCTGAGTGATTAAGTTAGGATTTCAGGAGCGTTCACTGAAGTCTGTTCAGTCCTCTGTACTCCTTGTCTGAGTGCAGGATGCAGACTTAAAAGACAGAACTTTATTTAGGCCATAAAAAGTATAAATAAAATCACAGAGGCAACACAGGAGCCATAACAGATAGGGGTGCAACGATACACAAAATTCACGGTTCGGTTCGATACTTTGGTGTCACGGTTCAATATTTTTTCAATACAAAAAAAATGTTCATGCCTTTTTAATTTGTCATTTATTAAATTTATAAATATATATTTTAACTCAAAAGAACAGTTTTTAAAGTTTTAAATTTAATGTAATAATAAAAAAATCTGATCGAGAAATCACTCATCTTTGGAAAAGAGAGTTTATTACAGAGAAATGGCTCTTTCCAAAATAAAAGCTATACTATACACTTCTTCTGGGCTATATTCTCAGCAGCATATTAAACATATCAGGTCCCCATAAGGAGAATCATGTGCTAACGGCTGTCTAAATGACTCGGGTAAAGTTTGTAGCATGCGTGCTTGTTTTTGTCTGCTTCCACTTGTCTTTGCACTAGGATGATGTCGGAGTAAATGTGCAGTCATATTCGTTGTGTTCCCACTAGTGCTGTCAGCGTTAATCTGAAATGACGTTAACGCCACAACACGGCAAATCTCCGTTAACGAGCTACCGCGGATCGCCCCGTACACGTTAACGAGCTAACTGCGCTAACGCACTAGTTCCCACCCATGTAATTGAGCATTGCGTGGCACATCCGACATACTGTTTTACTTTTGTCCATGACGCGCTTACCTTCAGGGTCATACGTCACATGAAAACCAAAATAGTTCCAAACGCCAGATCTGAATGAGGGTGGGGGAGGTTCAGTTTGCCATGTTGCAAGGAGAGCTTAACTTCTGTCTGCTAGCTTGTGCTGCGCTCAGTGACTCTGTGTTCGACTACTCCGCCTAGGCCGCACTGTCGAGCGCAGATCCACTGAGCGCTCAACACAGACAGCATCGTCAGAAGGAAAGTTGATAAAAAAAATTTGTATTGTTCGATACATATGCGTACCAAACCGAAAGTACTGTATCGAACGGTTCAATATCGATAGAGTATTGTTGCACCCCTAATAACAGATACCTAAAAATTAGAAAGAGGAAAAGACAGGACTATTTATACACAGAGGGTTGATTACACAGGAAACAGGTGGGAAACGAGGCACAGGTTAGCGCGCTTAGCACAGGTGAGAACAACAAGATATGAGGGGTGGAACAGAAATAAAACTATTAAAAATCAACACATTCATCACTAGAATGTAATAAGAACTGAGACTGAAATAATAAAGAAATCAAAAATAGAAATGAAGAACTCAACCAACAGTAATACAAAACACACCGAGCACTAAAACATCAGCGAAAGCAAACAGAGAACCCTAAAATAATAAACACGACTTAACACTCTGGGACTGTAACCGTGTGAGAAGCAGCGTAAATCCAGGGCGCTCGTTATGAAACAGTCACCACACAGAATGATGTGGATTCAAAACAATAAAACAAGAAGGGCATAAAATGTTAACAATAAACCGAGGTGTAACAACATAAATCAACTTTTCCCCCTCTCGTTCGGTGTATCTTTAACAGAGTATCTTTGATTCTAGTCTGCAGAGAAGGTGCCTGCAAGCTGTATATCAGGCCTTTTGTGTTTTGAATTGAGTGTTTTTCAGCTTCCTGTGGAATAAAGTCTCCTTATCATTATTACTTTATAGTTTGTATTCACAAAAAAGCTTAAGGTTAACACTTTGATCTCCCCGAGGCTACAGGAGGAACTTACCATAGCCTTGGATGCAAAGGAGAATGATTATGTGTTGTTTTAAAGCTGCTTTTCTGACCACTAAGGCTACACCCACCTCTATGAGAATATTTTTTTAAACTAGGAGCTTCTGCTTTTGTTTTAAGAGACCATCCACACTTTTCAGTGACCCTAAAAAGTTGATTCTGTTCATGTGGACGTAGCTTCTTGAGATTTCTTTACCTGGATGATTGAGCATATGCATCAAGACTTCTTTTCAGTGACCTAAAACCTGGTTGTGGACAAAAGGACAAAAACCGATATAAAAAACTTTCCCAAAATACCCGTGTGTGTGTGGGAAAGGGTTAAGGATAGTAGAATATGATGCAAACACCAGCATATTACCACCTTTTAAAGATGTTGTGTTAAATGTTTAGTAAGCACAGATATTGCAAAAACCCTATGAGAGCCTGCAAAAATATAGACATGCAACAGTGATAAAAACAAAGAAAAAACTTTGTAACTTTGTAAAAAGAGTAGTGCACGTTCCATTAATAAATAACATGCACACTCTAAATCTAAGAACAACATTTGCGTGGAGGTGCAATACAGAAGTATTTGTATTTGTTCACCTGTCACAGAACGAGGAGTTATTACGTGGTTTTATATCAGTCTGAGGGAGAAGAGCTCTGCAGCCTTTTTTGTCTGAAAGGTGCTGAAGTATTCTTGGAAATGGACGGGAGTTGTGTTCACGTATGAATGTATGAATTGCATTAACTCAGGTAGCATCATCGTCCCATCCTCTTAAATATACTGCTCACAGATAAGTGCTTTAACCTTCTCTCACAATTACAGCGTCTCCATTTTTTTCCCTGGGAATGCAGTGCATATCTGGCCATTTTTAAAGCACCGTTATTTTCAGTTAAGTCGATCTCATCTTTGCTCTGAGGAAACCTGAATGAAGGATTTCTGCTTTAAATGTAAATTATCAGCTGTTCTGTTTGCTGCCTCAGGGACTGGGGAGAGTGGAAAAACCACCTTCATCCGACAGATGAGGATCATTCACGGACGAGGCTTCTCAGAGGAGGAGAGGAAGGCTTTCGCCAAATGCATCTACCAGAATATCTTAACTGCCATGGCTGCAATGACGGGAGCGATGGCCACGCTCAGAATTCCCTACTCCAACCCACAGAACGAGGTAGATGCAGCATAAACACACACGGACACACCCAGTTACACATCAACGCTTATTCACAAACACGGGCGCCAGCGCAGGTGTGCAGGCGTCTGACCAGAAGTGCACTCCCAGGATTTGTGGGATTACGCCCACATTGAAGAAGAGCGACGCACCAATATACGTGCATAGCGTTCTGTAGCCTATAAATAGCTGGTGGTTTTACTATAAACATGCACAAATCCTCGGTGCAAAGCATCTGTTGAAGGATTAATTGGACTGGATGTTAAAAAGCTTTGCATTCAATGTTTTCATGAAATCTCTTCACACTGAGAATCTTGTGCTGTCCTCCAGATTTACGCCAAGAGGCTGGAGGACGTAAGCATAGTGCAGGTCACTCAACTGGAACGGGGCCATGTTGACGCAATCCGCCGCCTCTGGGCAGACTCGGGAATACGTGCCTGTTACAGCCGCCGCTGCGAGTACCAACTCCTGGACTCTACAGAGTAGTGAGTAGCTGTGCTTTGCTAGAAGTCAAAGCTGCACCACACCCTCTGTGAGGGCTGGGACGCAGTATCACATGATGAAATGCTGTCACAACAAAACACCAACAACAATGTCAGGATATGGGAAATGATGATAGACGGCAAGTTTGGAAGAAAGTGCACGTCGATATCTGTGGGGGAAAAGGGATAACCATATATAGACAAAACGTCTTAATCTTTGAATTCAGGTGCTTTTAGCCTCATTGCCACAAGTGCATAAAATCAGGCACCTAGGCTTGAAGTCAGCCTTTATAAACATTCGTGAAGGAATTGGTCGTTCTTAAGAGCTTACCGAATCCAAGCATGGTGTTTTAATAGGATGCCACCACTGCAACAAGTCAGTCTGTGAAGTTTTTTCCCCTTGTGCATAGGGATGGGTATCGAAAAGCGGTTCTTGTTGAGAACCAGTTCCCACTGTTTCAATTCCTTGGAATTGTTTGCCATTTTTGCAAACGATTCCCTTATCAATTCCAGTCGCCCCAAATGACGTTGCGGAACGTCATTTACCTGGCAGGAAACATGGCGGCTCAAACGCTCAAAAGTTTGATTATACTTTACGAGAACGGATGACAACAGGGCAACTTGCAATACTTGCAAAGTAGATATTTCATTTAAGGGAGGAAACACTACGAATATGCAAAAGCATTTGCTCACAAAACACACATTGACCTTAAATGAATGTCGTGTTTTTAATTCCGCTCCGGACTCGTGAATCTCAACCCAGCAGCAGCGGTAACGTTTGCACGTCCTCTCCCGTTAATGCGGCAGGTAAATAATCAACTAACAGTGCAAATTATGTTAGCATGATCTGCCTTATTACGATCGGCCAGGATAGACGAATGTCACCGAGCAGTGACTCAGTTTGTGGTAAAAGGCTTGAACCCATTTGCCACAGCAGATGATTTTCGGTAAGTGAATGTGTTTAATTGTAGGCAGGGACATTACTGGATATTCTTGTGTAATTGCTACAGAATAATTTATGTTATACTTTGTTATTGCTACAGAAGAATATTTATTTTATAATTTTACATTTACAATTTTTTTTCCCCGGGGACCCACTGCTGGGTTTGTAAGGCCATGTTACTCCTAAACTTCTATCTTGTTCAAAGAGAAGATATAAAACAAAGTTCTGAGCTAATCAACCTTAGTGTTCTCCTTTTTAAAAAAAGAATCGATAAAGAATTGAATCGTTAAACAGAATCGAAAATGGAATCGGAATCGTGAAAATCTTATCAATACCCATCCCTACTTGTGCATATTCCACGATCCACTGTAAGTGGCAGTGTGGAAGCATTTAGGAACCAGAGCAACTCAGCCATAAAGTCTCAAACCATGTAATGCTGCAGAGCGCCGTCTCTGAGTGCTGAAGCGCAGTCCTAAACCTCCTGAACTTTTTAACATCTGGACAAAAACTGTGTGCCTGGAGCTTCATGGCATGGTTTCAATGGCTGAGCAGCTCCGGTTGGTGTAATGTGTAGGTAGCCTGGTAATTTTGTAACTATTTAGATTTTGTTATCATCATTATTGATCGAGCTGCTCATTTTTTAACATCCCAGAGCCAAGAAAAACACTCAAATCACAAAGTAAATAATTCTAACTCCTTATTTTAGGCTGTTGTTTGGGGGGAAAAAAATCCAACTTGAAACAGAAATGGCTACAAAACCTTCAGTTCAAAATGAACAACCTTCATTTCTTTCAACAAGAGACACGGCATGGCATTCAGTCAGTGTGCCGTTGCTTATTATCAGTCTGAAAAAGTCTTAATAAATAAGTAATAAATAAAGGTGTAACATCACAGCCATAAAACAGAGTCGGTGATGTTGATTCTGTTAAAGCTGTTACACAAATGATGCAACAATAGATAAGCACAACAAACCCGGCATCCGTTGTAGTCATACTAATAACAGCTGTCCTCTTCAGTGAACGTGCTATATTTAGACAGGAAGAGATTAAAGTTGTTTTAGGTTTGTGCTCCTGCTACACTGTTTGGGGTTTCCATTTTTGCTGTTTTTGTAACGTTGTCACGATATAATAACATCTTTGGTATTCATTTAAATACCAAAGATGTTATTTGAAGGATTTTATGTTGGCTAAAACAATGAGTTGAGCAGTCTAAGGAGCTTGGAAAGAAAAGTGTCTGGACTTCTTTAAGTTGCTTGAAGACGTTTCACCTCTCATCTGAGAAGCTTCTTCAGTTCTAAGGTCAAATTGTGGGGAGTCCCAGATTTAAACCTAGTGGGAGTATCCCTCCACAGAGGGACAAAAGGACCCACTGATGATCCTCAAACTTCTGAAGCTTCTCGGATGAGAGGTGAAACGTCTTCAAGCAACTTAAAGAAGTCCAGACGCTTTTCTTTCCAAGCTCCTTAGACTATGATGACCTGGATGACTGAGAACCTTCACGGACAATGACTCAAGCATTTGTGGATATTTTATCGACCAACTTTTTCCAGTTTGATAAGTTCCAGGATCCCTTCAGATTTATGCCCTAACTGTGTCATTTTTTCCATTTTCCACCTCTGCTTTACTCACTGAAATTGTACGTCGCGCTCACGGAGGAGTCTTCGGGTTTTATAGCTACATCACAAAAAACATTTTAAGGCACAGTGTCGAGCTAACCCCAGACAGGCTTTTTATTACCAACGGGAAAAGACACAGTAGGTGTGAGCCTTACGCTAAAAGTATCTCAAGTGTCACAGAGCAAAGCGTGGGCTCAGCCTGCATGTTTTCTCTTTTATACTGCTGTTCTGGTCTGTGTTTACCCGGCAGTTCAGTCATCGCGGTGCGTGCTTGATAAGGGACAGGCAGTCAACATTAGCTAATGACAGCTTGTATCAACATGAGCCATAAAGCTGTGGTCTGTACACAGGTTGATGTGGACTTGCTCCATTCCCTTCTTGCATTTTTAATCAGTTTCGCTTCAGTTTGTCTTACTCTGTCATTGCCGGATGCAAAGTAAACAGAGGCAATATGTTTCAGTAGAAATATCCTCTAGTGTGAGAAACAGATTTTTTTTTGCCGTTGTAATATTTTTTCTCTCTTCGGCCCCATCGCGTCTCTCTTTCAGCTACATGAATAATCTGGACCGCATCACCTCCCAGGACTACATCCCCACGGAACAGGACGTGCTGAGAGTTCGATTCCCCACCACGGGCATCCACGACTACTCCTTTACCGTCAATACCATCACACTAAGGTGACCAATCCTCGGATTTCTAACCTCTCACAGGGGCAAATCCAATACCTTCACTATTCACTGCACTGTGAAAAAAACACTATTGACTCTTGCAGAGGCTTTGTCTGCTCACGCCTGCTTGGACGCAATAGGATCACATTTCTGATTGACTCTGTGCAGACTTCATGTGGGTTTTATTTTGAAAATGTGTAGGCAGTCAGACTAAGCTTTGACAACAAATCCAAAGTTTATTTCTAAAGGACATTGTGTTCCAACATATTATCTTAAAATAATAACTCTTAAAAGCATTTAAAGTTGACCTAGTAAAAGCCTTTCTTTGCTTTCTTTCACATGTATACTGTTACAGATGGGAAGTGCTGATATTAAACATGGCCAAAGTTTCACTGCGCGTGTACAAGTAATCCCTATGAGCCAAAAGATCACACACTTTGTGTCAGGCAGTTATTTTTACTCTTGAATCTTTATGATGTCACAGAGGGAGGGCATCCTTGGCTTTCAGCACAGCAATCCCAACAAGCAGGTGACCAAAATAAGCTTTATTTAAAACTGTGAATCATGCAGAGCTCTTCTGCTAGACTCTAAGGATACAAATATGGAGCTGGAAATGAAAATAATGATGCACTTTAAACTAAAGAGAAAATATATCTGGATAAATTAATGGCAAAATAAAAAAGCGAATGAAAGGCAAAGAGGCATTTTTGTCCTTTAATAAAGTGCGTCATGTTCTGAGAAGGACATCTCCGCTTCACATCGCAGCTTATTAACACATTACTGATGTGAGGGTACCGTGTAAGCACTGGAAGAGTGGGAAGGGCTTGTTTTTCTTGCATTTGTACATAAGCACATTGTAGTGCGTCTTGGGTACAGCTGTAAGTGGTTTGGGAAATGCTCGGAGCAATGGAAGGGAACCTTGAGCTCGAGGTGTGGCTGACCCCGTTGCTAGGTGTGACGTAGTTTTTCCAAAGGTGGACACAAAACGGCCAGTTATAAAAAGGCCTGATTAAATAAATTAGTATCCATTAAGACATGCTGTAATAATGAATACTATTTTATGCAGTGAACATCTTTGTTGAATAAATTGGATGCCATACTTCACCTCTCGCAGGCACCTGTTCCAATGTGGATACTTGTTATTAAGGGTGGGGGAAAAAATCGATACTGTGTAGTATCGTGATATTTTGTTTGCTAATAATGTATCGATACAGGGACAGCAGAAATCGATATTTTGTTACAAAAAAGGTTTTTGTGCTCTGACTTCAGAGCATGTTGATCCTTTTTCTGAGCAAGAATCCTGACATTCCTTCACTGTCCAAATGTGACAGTTTACTTATTTTAATTTAAGACATGTTTTATTTTAATTAAGTTTAAAACTTTTTTATTTAATGTAAAATTATATTTGGTTTTAATTTACTTTCAAATTCTTCAGTTGCTGAAGGGGCTGCATAGTTTTCATAAACTGCATAGTTCAGAATAGCTATAATTGTACCAGATGGTTGATTCAGTTAAGTTGGACTAGACTGTAATACAAACCGTTCAGTTTGTCAACAATAAAACTGAAATGAGAGAAAGACTGAGTGTGAGACTTTGATATTAGATAAAATGAATATTGATAAAGTTTACCTTTATGTACAGAATCTGAATATCGCAAAATATTTTAAAAAATTGCAATAATATCGTATCGTGCGTTAAGTATCGTGATAATATCGTATCGTGGGATGTATGGTGATTCCCACCTCTACTTGTTATATTCATTTGCTTCCTTTGCTAATTTTAGTACTTAATTGATTTAATATTAACAAAGGAATTAGCTCACATCAGGTACGCCGGGACAACCTGCACGTTAATGAATGCCTCTTGTGTAATTTGCTCGTGCAGGGTTCTGTCATAGTTTTTGCATTTTTCCTAGGTGTGGCATTACAGTGTTACTTTGTTGGGCAGGAGAAGTAAGCACATCTCCAGTGAGATCCCTGCTCGATCTCGCGTTTGGCGCTTCAGCAACTCACGGTCATTTGGCAATTTGTCGTCTGTTTGTTCTTTTACACGTTTCCTTCCTCTGATCCATAGGATTGTGGACGTCGGCGGTCAGAAGTCGGAGCGGCGGAAGTGGATCCACTGCTTTGAAAATGTCACCTCCCTCATCTTCCTTGCGTCGCTCAGCGAGTATGACCAAGTCCTGGAGGAGAAAGACACGACTGTAAGAACTCCTGTGACTCTCGTTCAGTTTACAGCTCCAGAAAACGAACACAATCATAGGATCTGTGCAGATTTATCTCCTGGATAGTTTACCAGCTATTCTAAGGTGCTTGGAATATTTATATGTAGGTGCTCAGCCATCCAGGTCATTGTAGTCTTGAAAGGTTGAAAAAGAAGGTAACTGGACTTCTTTAGGTTTGCAAAGATGCTTCACCTCTCATCCCAGGTATTTAACCTTTTAAAACCGATCGGAGCGGGCACGCTCTGTTTTGCGTAACTATTTTAAAATCCCGGTAGCACTGCAACCACGTAAACTAGCGCAAAAGCAGCAACACAAACATAATATTCCAGAAACACGCTTTGCCGATCCGATCAGCTGTTCATAACACTTCCTACGTTAGAATAGACGTCAGCGTGAACTATCGCATGTCCGCCATGACCTGCCCGAAACCGGAAGTGACATCATTTTCGCGGAAATGTAGTTTTTTACCATCAGGGCCTCATGAGCCTATACTGGTGTTTTTAAAAGTTATGTTTGACTTTATGACTTTCTGTGTCGTTTCTGGGATGCTTAGGACTCATATTGCACTGCTGGAAATAGTTTATTTTGATGCATATGCTGCTTTTTTGCAAATTTGCATTATAATATTTATTTTCGTTTTTCCTGCAGTGTATAAAAATTGGTGTATTTCAAAAATAAAACTATGAAGACACTTAAAATAAATTTCCTGTGGTGGGAAACTATTTTGTGCAACTTTTTTGTATTTACAGTTTTGAGGGATAAGCCTGTTAAATTTCTCTAACTAGAAATATATGTTAAAAAACAAAAACGATTTTCAATTTTTTTGTAGTTTATTACACTTTTTTGCAATTTATGTAATTACTATGCACTTAATGCAGACATATTATTAAAATTTGGGCTATAATGGTTGTATTGATGTATAGCAACTTGAAATGCTCCCAAAAATGGCTCCACAGCATGTAAAAATATAATATAAGCTCTGGCGGACTTGGTTCTATGGTAGGTCTTAAAGGGTTAAGAGAGGAGTTCCAAGTATTTAGCCTTATGAGGGGTCGTCTTCTGAGGGTTGTTGACCCACTATTGATCATCTGCAACATCACGTGAAAAACAAAAGGCGTGGGTTATTACCTTCAATGAGAATGTTGAAGGTTGAAAACACTCGTAGACTTTGCTCCAGCGCACCATGTGACCTAATCGAGGTCACCTGAGTCGAGGTGTGATCGAGGTGTGTAACGTGCTCTTCTCCTCGGCTGGCTGGCGACCCAACAAAAACACAAGCAACAGTGGCCCACAGACCGGTTGTACCACATGCTTTGTACACTGCCTCCATCCGACATCAGAGCTCACTGCAGGCAGACTTCTGCTCAGCCAAACAAAACAAAAAAACAGCTTAAGGGTGAAAGCACAGAGAGACCTTGCCCCAACCCAACATGTGACCTATTGTGGTCACCTGAGGCAAGGTGTGATCGGGGGTTGAAGCGTCTGGGAAGGGATCTCAAGCCTGCACTGTAGGTGGCAGACAGCTGGTGTCATAAGCCACCACCTCAGTTTAAAGATGGCCGTTCACACTGGACATAGATTGTGCAAAATACACAGCAGATGTACACAGAGCATACACTGGGTTGTTTAGCTTATGTTTGGGGGTTTTGTAATTTGTTAATAAATAACGCAGTATATACATGTGTACCAGAGTCATAAATGTGTCTCACTACAGTCATTCCATCGTTTCACCAGCAGGTCTCGCTCTTGTACAACAAAGCCTCTCTCTTATCTCCTCTCAGCCTCTGCAGCCCCCTATCGCCTTCTTCTTCCCTCCCATCCTGTCACTGATCCGTTTATCTCTCCCAGACACTTTCTGGTCTGCCACCGCATTTATTAACCTCCACTGTGGTCCATATGCTGCCCATAAACAACCTATTTCCTCTCTTTGAAGGACTGTTTTCTCTCCGTGTCCTCCCCAGAACCGCATGCAAGAGAGTCTGGCTCTGTTCTACACCACCATTCACTCCCAGTGGTTCCTCAACACCTCCATCATCCTCTTCCTCAACAAGACTGACATCCTGACTGATAAAATCAAAACTTCAGACCTGCAGAAATACTTCCCCAGTTTCACAGGTCAGCTGGTCTTCTGTTTGTTTGCATTTAGGGTGAGGGTGTGATGTAGTTTTGCTAGCAACTAAAGAAAGAAAAGACCATATTCGAAGTATTTTAGTTGATTTGAAGGCTCTTTGTGAAGATTTGGTCAGACTGTAAGATGTCTGCGAGTGCCTGTGCTGAAGTTGGGGCACATGTGTGTGTTCGTGAGTTGTGGTGGATTTAATAATGGCGGGGAGCACTGCGAGCACTAAGGGTTTGATATTTGTGAATCAGTCCGACACTCAGCCTCAACGTGGAGGTTTCAGACATTCAAATAAGAAATCACAGCAGCATTGAAGGCTGACTGAGCCCAGTCAGCAGCCAGATTTCACTGCCATCAACAATTACAATTGCAGCTCATTGTTTGCGAGCGTTTATTTCCATCGCAGCGTGGACACAATCATGTCCGAGACACGAGGGGCTGTGATGTTATTTTGCTTCAGCCAATTTGCTTTGAGCATGCAACAGTTTCATCACGCCCGGCACAAAATGTGTCATTTCCAAAAACGTGTGTGCAAAGTGATTTCATTTTCTAATTCTAGATTCTAGACATTTTTTGCTCTTCTCTTCTTGCTTTTTTCTTTTCTTTCACTGCTCCTTCCCTTTCTACTTTCTTATCGTCTTCTTTCTTTATTTACTTCATTCCTTCCTTCCTTCTTAGCATCTTTGCAGTCTTTCGCATTTCCTTGTTGCTTTCTTTATTCTGTTCCTTCTGTTCTTTCTTCCTTCCTCCCTCCTTTCTCACCATCTTTCTCCTCTTCCTCCCCCTTTCGGATATCTTTACCCTCTTCCTGTCTTCCTTTCTTTCTTCCTTGGCCTCTTCCTTCTTTTTCTCCCATCTTTACCCACTTCATGCCTCCCTTCCTTATTGCTCACCATCTTTGCCCTCATCCTTGCTTCTTTCCTTCTATCTTTCTGTCTCTTCTTCCTTCCTTCCTTCCTTCCTTCCTTCTTTATGTCTTTCTTGTAGATGAGTCACTTCAGGTACTCTGTGTGCTTAATGACGAGGTTGCAGCCTTTAACTCTGCTGCTGTTAGAGGCAGTAGGGTGCCCCCCCCTCACCCCCACACACCTCCGCTCTCTCTCTGTAACCAACGGCAACCACAGACAGATACTGGCCTTCCTGCAAGCCCTGCCCCCCCACCTGAATACCCCCAGGTGTACAAGTGTATGTGTGTGGAAGATTGAAATGAGTGACTGAAAGTGAACATTTGCACATGTGTATGTGCGGTGCACACACTTTGTTTTACCACTAGCATTAGCGGGGTAAAATAATGACTCACACAGGGTCAAACTCTTTGATGTCAATTTAACCTTAATGACAACTGTGAACAGCTCCTAGCACTGGCTGCTATTTGCCGCTAATGTGGCTGTGTTCCAGTGCAGGCACTGTGTGGTCCTTATTACTGCTACAGTGACTCCTTCTGAAGGCTATACCTGTTAATAATCCCTGCAGTCTTCTGCTGTTTTTAAAGAGCGAGGAGCTGATTTGAACTATCATTATCAGTAGTAGGTTTTTCAAATATATTACTTGCAGGGAGGTTTTTTCATCTGCTGATAGAATAAAGTCGAACATAGTGTTAGTTCAGGCAGACCTTGGAGTCGAGCTCTGCATGCCATTGTGATCGCTCTGCTGATATCCTTCTATGCAACTTTAGCCACCTCTAAATTTGAAATTAAAAAGTTTTGCCATGTTGATTAATCTAATTTCCATCTCATGCTTAGTGACAAGTAAATCTAAAATTCTCTGATGTCTTTGCTCTTCTCCATCAGTCGGTTTATTCCACCCAAATTCATCTCTTTGTTGTCCACTTCCATCTTTCACTTCCACTTTTCAACAGGCAGGAAACACGACCCCGAAGATGCTATGAAGTTCATCCGCAAGATGTACGAGCAGCAGGCCGTTAACCACAACAACCGGGAGACGTGGAAGACTCTGTACCCCCACTTCACCTGTGCCACGGACACCAACAACATCCGCAGGGTCTTCAGCGACGTGAAGGACACGGTGCTGCTCAAGTCTCTAAGGGACTATGGGATCATCTGAACTTGAAATGAAAGGCAATGAAAGCCAGGAGGAAAGATGGTTCTCTTTGTGGACCTTTTACTTGTAAAAGCCAAAAAGGGATTTCTCTTTTCCACATAAAATTCCTTCTAAAGTGCGGAAGTCAGAACATCAGGTTTGCTTAATATTTTTGTGCCCCTCGTCCTCCTCTCATTCTTCCTTTTAATTAAGACGCAAGTGGAGATTGAAGCACTTTCCTTTCATCACCACGACTATCACAACTTTACTCTCATCCTCTTCTTCTGTTCAGGAAGTATTTGAAACACATGACGAGGAGCCAGTAAACGCTCTCGTTTCTCTCAGCTTGCAGCTTTTTTGCCCAATTTGATGTTTCTTTTTTTAAGATGAAGAGGCGTTCGGGTCATGCCGTGACCGAATTGATCCATAATTGAAGCGGGAGCAGAGATGCTATGAAGTGCTGTGCCGCCATTAACAGAGTAATGACTTTTCCAAGTGGAGATGGGGCCACACACGAACGCAACACCACTGTCACACATTTTCAGCGCTTTATGTGTATCTTCCAGTCCCATTCAGGTACCGTAGAAGCCAATGCACACTCCAACGCAAACTGTAAACACAAAGCGTTACTGTTATGAGCTGTATGGGCAATATGAGTTACGAACTACTGCACACTTTTTTATTAGATGCCCTGAATGTGGGCGATTGTTGTCACAGTGCCGTCCTTCATTGTTTCTGAAAAACATCCGCCGGCGTGCCAAAATCCCTATTGATTACAGTTATCTTTCACTGCCAGTATTTCTTTCATGTTATCTGTATTCAACACATCTGTTCAGCACAGTCGCCGTCATTTGATGAGCAGAAATCTGCAACTGCCACCTGTTGAGTCAGCGTGACAATGCCGTGACATCACTATAGCACAACAGACTTACTTTTGACTTTAGTGGCCGTGAGCGTAAGTTGCTCTTAAATGATATAAATGTGGAAAGAAACTACAGACTATATGTTGGAGTGAATCTGGACTGAAGTAAAAGTTGTATAAACTGTATAAACTCCAAAAGCCAGATGAAGGAAAGTTTAAAAGTATTGAGGTTTGTTTAGATTCACTTTTTTCAGTTTTTTTAACTTCTCATCTTCTCTTTTAACTAACAAACTTGCAGTTTTTTAGTCAAACACTAATTAAAGTGTTTTCAGTAAAGCAGCATCGCGTTGGGAATTCAATTCAATTCAATTTTATTTATATAGCGCCAAATCACAACAAAAGTCGCCTCAAGGTGCTTCATAGATACAGAGAAAAACCCAACAATCATATGACCCCCTATGAGCAAGCACTTTGGCGACAGTGGGAAGGAAAAACTCCCTTTTAACAGGAAGAAACCTCCAGCAGAACCAGCCTCAGGGAGGGGCGGGGCCATCTGCTGCGACCGGTTGGGGTGAGAGAAGGAAGACAGGATAAAGACATGCTGTGGAAGAGAGACAGAGGTTAATAACAGATGTGATTCAATGCAGAGAGGTCTATTAACACATAGTGAGTGAGAAAGGTGACTGGAAAGGAAAAACTCAATGCATCATGGGAATCCCCCAGTAACTAAGGGAGGATTCAGGGTCACCTGGTCCAGCCCTAACTATATGCTTTAGCAAAAAGGAAAGTTTTAAGCCTGATCTTAAAAGTAGAGATAGTGTCTGTCTCCTGAATCCAAACTGGAAGCTGGTTCCACAGAAGAGGGGCCTGAAAACTGAAGGCTCTCCCTCCCATTCTACTTTTAAATACTCTAGGAACAACAAGTAGGCCTGCAGAGCGAGAGCGAAGTGCTCTAATAGGGTGATATGGTACTACAAGGTCATTAAGATAAGATGGGGCCTGATTATTTAAGACCTTGTATGTGAGGAGCAGGATTTTGAATCCATCTGTCAGAGACTTTAAATCCTGACTGGCTCCTATTGTGCTCTTATGATGCAAAAATAGCCAACCGTTTGCTTAATATTATGCCCAGAGTGTCCAAAAAATCTGCTAAAGCTGGTTTAGGTACTTAAAGAGGACATCTTGTACTTTGTGATTCAAAAATGCTCCCTCACAAGCTTCGTCGTGCTACTGGCAACAAATTACCTCTACTTGCTGTCAAATTGTTCAGACAAGGCCACAGACATCCATCATTTCTGTGGTTTTTGTTCACTGGGTTTTTGGCAGATGAATGTATTTAAGGAGTTAACATTTTGCGCAAAGAACAGGATGCGAAATGCTATTGTTGTTTTAGCCTCCAGAGCTGCCGGCTGCTGGAAGCTGGCCAGCAAAACAGAGTGGGCTCACTGAGAGGAGGAGCGCTCCAGAGTAAAGACAAAGACCTGAAATATAAATGTCATGTCCCATGTGAATGTGTATCGTTCGTTTTTTTCAAAAATACAGCAGGAGATAGCCCTCTTAGCTTGACTTTTAAATGTCCAGTTCGCATACAGTAAGCTAGAGAAAAGCAGGTTTCTGTACTTGAAGTTGTCAAACACCAGTTTCTTCCAACTCTGCTCAATATTTCTGCTCTGTGTTAACCCTTTAAGACCTACCATAGAACCAAGTCCGCCAGAGCTTATATTATATTTTTACATGCTGTAGTGCCATTTTTGGGAGCATTTCAAGTTGCTATACATCAATAAAAGCATTATAGCCTAAATTTTAATAATATGTCTGCATTAAGTGAATAGAAATTACATAAAGAAAGAAAGTGCAATAAACTACAAAAAAATTGAAAATCGTTTTTGTTTTTTTAACATATATTTCTAGTTAGAGAAATTTAAGAGGCTTATCCCTCAAAACTGTAAATACAAAAAAGTTGCACAAAATAGTTTCCCACCACAGGAAATTTATTTTGAGTGTCTTCATAGTTTTATTTTGGAAATACACCAATTTATATACACTGCAGGAAAAACGAAAATAAATATTATAATGCAAATTTGCAAAAAAGCAGCATATGCATCAAAATAAACTATTTCCAGCAGTGCAATATGAGTCCTAAGCATCCCAGAAACGACACAGAAAGTCAAAGAATAGTCAAAGTCAAAGATAACTTTTAAAAACACCAGTATAGGCTCATGAGGTCCTGATGGTAAAAAACTACATTTCCGCAAAAATGACATCACTTCCGGTTTCGGGCAGGTCATGGCGGACATGCGATAGTTCGCTCTGACGTCTATTCTAACGTAGGAAGTGGTATGAACAGCTGATCGCAAAACGAACCGGTTTTAAAGGGTTAAAATCATCACCACTCAGAGAGTTGATTGTTTTGTGAACTTATTTCATAAAGTTAAAGATGGTAAAAAAAAAAAAATCAGCAGGTGATGCCTCATTTTAGTAATAATAGATTGCATTTATATAGCGCTTTTTGAGACCCTCAAAGCGCTTTACAATTCCACTATTCGTTCACTCTCACATTCACACACTGGTGGAGGCAGCTACAGTTGTAGCCACAGAGACTGTCCGAGCGGGGGCTCGAACCGGCAACCTTTCGATTACAAGACGAACTTCCAACTCTTGAGCCACGATCGCCCCCAAAGTTTTTGACAAAACTGTGTGTCAGTGCAAGTCAGCTGGAACCACATTAAGTCCTTTGTTGGCTTTTATGTATTAGCAAAACAACTTTCTGTTTTTACATTTTTGCCTATTTTGGATTTGGGAGAAGCTAACAAAATATTCAGTAATTTCACTACATTAACAGTCAATTTATACAATTTATATAATTTGCATAATTAAAAAATAAAGTATTTTATCCAAGCTGGTAATTCTTGTCATTGGAGATACTTAATTCTTATAATATGTAATGGTTATTGTGATAGCATGCCATGTGTTTATTCCACAATTATTGTGTTTCCACAACATCGTTGTAATCCAAACAGCCGTCCAAAGAAGTTTATCCAACATGCAAGTGCTTTAAACTGCAGTTTCTCTAACAGCCACTTGAGGCTCTAAAAGCGAGTAAATGGTAATAAACCCGACCAATATAGGATCTATTTGAAGTCCAGAAACCAATGGATGACTTCACTACGTCCTTCTTTTATCTACAGTCTGTGAGAATTACTGACACCAAACAAAGCCGCGTGGAAAAGAATATTAAACCAACCTTTTATGATGTTAATCGTGTGTTTGAGTTCTGCTCTGTGTGCCTCATTTTATGACGAGTGGAAAATGCCAGTGACTTTAATGACTTTGAAGCTAATATCAGCTCACAGTGGTGGTTCCAGCTGCTTTTTTGTTGACTGTATATAAAGTGTTTTGATCTTGACTCTGCTACATTTTTCAGATGTGGCAGCTATATTTTTACATCTTTGATGATGATGCCCTCAAAGAAAAGTGTAATTCTACTGTACATGATAACTTCCGTGTTTGATTTAATTGTAACTGCTGTATTTTTTTAAACATTGTTGACCAACAGGATGTAAACTGTGTGTTTGAGCTACTGTGTGTGGTAGGTAACTATTTTTCAGAATTGTGAAACCTCTAATTTGGTGACAGTGAATTATTTTATGTAGAATCTGGTGGAGGAAGTGGACTTTTTTTATAGTTAATATTAAAAAACCTCTAAACACACATTCCTGTTCTTCCTTCTTTCTTTGTGTCACTATTCACTGTGCAGCAGGCAGGTTTTGCACCCAGTAATAGAGATCGGTGGATCTAAATATCGATAGAATGGATACCAATGATGATATTGGTTTCAGATTGATAGTAGCGCAATAGAAACAAAGTATCAACCCTAGGAAACAGGGTTTAAATACACACATTAGGGAAAGCGGACACAGCTGGGGGAAATGAGACACAGCTGAACAGAATACCAATGAGACAAGTCGACACAAAAGTGATCAAAAGCACACAAAACGAGTGACTGGTGAAATAAAACAGGGAAAAAATAAAACATGAAACTGACGAACACTAATGGGGACTTAACAACTAGACACAGGGGAAACCAGCTCATGACATAACCTATCCAGAAACTGTAACCCCACACAAAATCCAAAACATAATAACATAAAACATAACTCTTAACTTAGGATAAAGAACACAAAACTCAAAATATGGGTTCAAAGACTCAGGATCATGGCACTCTTTGGACATGAGTAACCCGAATGCAGACACAAAGCTCAGTTACAAAAGGATAGACCAAAAGCCGACATTAGAAATAAACTACAACAGGTGTAAGAAAATAAACCTTCAAAATAAGACAGAGAGCAACCAAAAGACAACTTATCTAATCCTGAACAGTGTTGGGAAGGTTACTTTTAAAATGTATTCCATTACAGAATACAGATTACATGCCCCAAAATGTATTCTGTAACGTATTCCGTTACGTTACTCAATGAGAGTAACGTATTCTGAATACTTTGGATTACTTAATATATTATCATGCTGTTTACAACTACATGAATGTACTATTGCTGTGATTTATTACTGTTACTGAAGGTCCGCGGCTCCGAACCGTAGTAAAGGGACCTCTGGCTAATACGGTGGGTTCTGTGTCGGGCTCGTAGCTGAAAACTAGCTTTACTTTGTTGTCTGGGTCAACTTTGCTAGCGAGAGAGAGAGAGGCGTTGAAAGGCTGCTCCAACGGAAGTTATTGTTTTTGGAGGAAAACACGAACACGGTGTACAGTCGAGTCTTAATAGCTTACTTACAACTGGGCTCGTCAGGCACTCTTCTTGGCTGCAGTGGTTATTATTATATTTACATGCTTCCAGCTCCCGTTTTTGCTCGATGACAGCTCGTACTTTTCCTTTTTCTCCCCCCCTCGCTCACAGACACATAACGTGTATGGCAGTCCATTCTCCCTGCAGCACGGACTATACTGCCCATGATGCTACATTCTTTAGAGCTATACCTGTAGCATTCTGCATATTAGCTTAGCACAACAACAACAAAAAGGCCTCTCTCACCCAGGAAACACGCAGAGAGAGAGAGCGTCACCCTGTAACCATGGCAACCGTAACGCTGCCACCTGGAACAACAGAACGTAGCTGTCAAACAAAACCCAAACAGTCCTGACCCGCCACAATATGAAACAGGGAAGTACCGCCGTGTAATCCATTTATTTCAACAAAGTAACTGTATTCTAAATACCACCTTTTTAAACGGTAACTGTAACGGAATACAGTTACTCATATTTTGTATTTTAAATACGTAACGGCGGTACATGTATTCCGTTACTCCCCAACACTGATCCTGAAACATGAAGAGTAACAATAGCATGACAGCAGAGCTGTGCAGGAGGAACTAGAAACACAGAGAAGCACAAGAGAACCAGCAACTATAACAGGGACCTTCACAGATATGTCCAGAGTGAGCTGCCGTGTCTGTCTGCGTGACGTGTTTTCTCTGTGAGGCTCTGTCACCAAGACAAATAAGGTCTCACAGGCGTCAATCACACGTCTGTTACCTGCTGTTTGCGAACAGAAAAAAAACTGCAGGATTTGCATTGAATTGGCACATACACCGCTCATTTTCACCGAGCAGCGTGACTTTGTGTGTGTCTAAGAAACAGACTGCAAAAATTCCTCTGTGAACACTGGTGTCACATCAACAAAGGACCAAACGTTCACCTGTTGTCCTTCTGAAAATGCAGATTCGACAGCTGACAGTAGATCAGGCGTCACATGGTTAGATCCTCATCTGTCCATCTGACTGCCACAACCAAAGCAGCTCCTTATTAGTCCGTGACAGCCCGCTTCTACAAACATTCAGTCACCATTTCTCCATTAAACTGTACACACAGCATACATATTTAACAAAAAGGGATACATTGGAGCACATTTAAGAGAAATGTAATTCCTACACACACAAATGGGGATGCACGCACAACCTCGCACTGCGCCTGATAATGGCTGTCCAAAGGAGGGTGAGACCGGTGCTGTGGCTCAGGTGACCGTTTCATCCAGACGGCTTGACATTTTCAAGCGTGCGTATGTGAGACAGGTGGAGTAGGGGATATGTCTGAGTGCGCATGTGCTTGTGCATCTGTGTGTCAGTATATCTGCAGACAACATCTGTGCCTGGCTTTCTGAGAACCAGTTTGAGGACATTTTGGAGCTAGAGTTAGGATTAAGCTAAAGCAGTTTAAACACTTAGTTGTGATGGTAAATAGTGAACCTGTCTGTTAAAAGCACTGCTGTAGTTGCCATTGTGTTAGGGATGAAAATGTTAGGTTCAGTTCCATCAGACCTCTAAACCCTATAAAAGTGAGGCACTGAAACCACCGGCACCCTGCATAAAACTCAAAGGCTACTGTGAGAGAAACTGTTACGTGAGTACAGCCTTTCAGGTCGCACATAGACTCTCGTAGTTTGAAAACTCCAGGACAGGGGCGAGGGATTCCCAGTGTATGTGAGTGCCCATGTGATGAGCATTTTCCGACGTGTTAGTACAAGAAAACTACTTTCTAAATTAATGTAATAATTCATACAAATATTTAATTGCCAAACGACCAGTGTTGAAGTCAGAAAACACACTATACCACATTATTACAACACTGTGCTTTTCTTATCCTCCACATGCATTTTACAGTCAGTGTGCAGGATTGATGGGGACTTTGCAGCGGCTCTGCAGGACTTGAAGAAAGGCTTCTGTTGGCAGTTATTCTACCTTTTATCTTAGTAAGTCTTTTAAAAAAAGGAAAAAATGAACTTTATTCCTACCTCGGCATGCTGCAATGGCTGACTTGAATCCATCACATGAGCTCACAGAATGAGGTCCAATTTTTGGGACAGAACCAATTTTACATGGCTGACATTTAAAACTGATTCCTGTGGGAGTGTGTGGGCGATGCTTCCAAAAGTTGGCCTTGCTGAGAAATGAAGGATATAACAACAGGGGGGAAGCCAGGACCTTACACCCTTTACTCATAATGAAAGATTTGTGTATGTAAATCTCAGGTGGCAAACAGACAGGAGGCACAGGAAAAAGAAAATACATACATTACTACAATGAATTTTAAATGAAACAACTCAAATGAAGTTAAAGTGCAGACTTTCAGCTTTAACTCAGTTGAACAAAAAGATTGCATAAAAATGTGAGGGGGGGAAAAGCATTAAAAAAACACAATCCCTTCATTTCAGGGGCTCAGTGGTAATTGGACAAATTAAATAAGTGAAAATAAAATGTTCATTTAAAATACTTGGTTGAAAACTCTTTACTGGCAATGACAGCCTGAAGTCTTGAACTCGTGGACTTCACCAGATGCTGAGTTTGCTCCTTTCCATTACTCTGACAGGCCTCTACAGCAGCAGCTTTCAGTTGCTGTTTGTTTGTGGGCCTTTCTGTCCAAAGTTTAGTCTTCGACAAGTAAATGGTCTGTATTTGTATAGCGCTTTACTTGGTCCTAAGGACCCCAAAGCGCTTTACACTATACACAATCATCCACCCACTCACACACACTGGTGATGGCAAGCTACAGTGTAACCACAGCTGCCCTGGGGCGCACTGACAGAGGCGAGGCTGCCGGACACTGGCGCCACCGGGCCCTCTGACCACCACCAGTAGGCAACGGGTGAAGTGTCTTGCCCAATGACACAACGACCGAGACTGTCGGAGGTAAAAAACAAACTGTATATATTCAACTTGGTTGGAATCTTTTAGTTGGAGAGGTTGAAGTATATGACGATTTCATTTTCATACATCAAATCATTTATTGACCCCTCGTGCTGTATGGATGTCCTGCAAGAGACCACTCCTATTAGGATGCTTCGTTATAGAAAAAGTCTAAACAAAATAACTTAATTTGCAAGGCACCCTTCCCACTCCATTGCATAAAAGGGCTCCTCTCACTGCAGCGATCAAGAGTACAGATTTGCCCTCTGATATATATTACCTGTCTATATCTGCCTTCAGTTGCTCCCACAGCCATACCACTGCTGCACTGATCTAACTCCCTGTGTCGGCTGACATGTGCTCGCCTACCTCTGATGCTGAGCGCTGGGTGAGAAGTCCAGCTGCTTCCATCACAGGTGATCTCCTGCGGAGAAGCAGAGCTAAGATGTGTAGTGCTGGCTGTCCAGTGGGCTCTCGTAGGATGGATTTTGCTGCCTGGTTTGTTGCTATGGACTGCTTAGTACTGATAAGGGCTGGTCAAAGCTTCCATTTCCTCAAAGCAGAGACATACCTGCTGTGTACTTATCAAACACATGCTGCACACACACAGGTGCACACACAGATTGTCATGCAGCCGCAATCACAGCAATAAACTGCTGAGATTACGGCATAAAATAGCAACTGCAACGTAAACAGATGTAGAACACAGTGAAAGCCCAACGCAAAAAGCTCTGCAGCAAAGTTTCCAGCGTTCAGAAAGGTGCAGTTCGTACCAAACGCCGACTGTCGAAGCTGTCGTTTGTGACGTTGACCTGGACTGCACCGCTGCACATTGTAAGATGTTGCTGCCATTGTGTGCCCACCCTGTTTCTTTACGCTGTGGCGATGGAGACGTGTTTCTCGGCGGCTCTTTTCAAAGCCGTTGCAGCATGAGAGTACAAAGGAAAAAAAGGTGCTTATCAGCACTAGAAATGAATCAATTTGCCAGCATGAATCACTACTCGCTTTCCCAAAGCAGCTCCAGCGTTTGCAGCAGCAGCTGGCCCTTTGTCGCTTGCTTCTCCCTCGCTGTGTGCCGCTTCACACACCCATCGCTCAGCTCTGGGGGAGAAATTTATTGAGTGGATACTGTATGTCAATAAATCCTGCAAGAGCTTAACCTGATCCGAAAAGGAGTATTTGATCGTTTCTCAGAAGTCATTAACAAGACTTTTTTTACTCGGTAATAACGTCCAAAGTAAATTGTCTCTTCTCGTGTCAGCGCAGCTAACGGTGCAGCAGCAGAAATAGAAATGACGAGAGAAAAATTACAGCTTTTCTGATTGTGAAACGAAAATCTGACAGCAAATAAAACGGAGAAGGAGGAAAATAGCTTTTCTGATGTGCCCTCTGTTCAGGATCACCTGCGGATTGGACGGCTTGTTGCGCATTAATGAGTTTTAAAGAAACTGCTGCGGAGTCCTGGTTTATTACTGTAGAGAAGAGAGCAACACAAAATGTTCCCAATTAAAATGAAGATGAATTGCAGCAGCGGGTGCCTGTTGTGGCTCTACTTTTCTATCTCTGCCATACAGACAGGACATTAGGCGCTAAAGGCTGCTCTGGTCCCACGGTGGTGAAGCCTGAGCGCATCACATCCCTCTTAGAGAGCTTTACTGTACCACGCTCTGCAGGGCGGACAGGAAGGAAATGTGGACTCTGAAGTAATCAGGGTTTGACGCTGCTGACTTACTTAATAAGCCTAATTCAATTTATGGAGTGTCCTACTGATATTCTGTGTTGTAGTTCTCAGGAAGTGCCATTTTTCTGTTTGGAGTCTCACACGAGTGAAAGAGTAAAGAGGAGTAAAGATTCTGTGAAGTGCTGTTGTGTCATTGTAGCAAGACCATTTACAAACACCCTCTTGTGTTAAGATAATGCGATTTTTGCACCAACTTAATGTTACGTTTGGACTCTTAAGCGTTATATTTTTCCTCATTAAGTGAATTCTAGTCATAACCTTTAACTGCAGGTTTTTAAAAATCTCCTGCTTCCTTTGTCGCCTCCTTCCGGTAACAGAACTCTTTCTTTTGGCGGATAGTGTTTCCACAGTTACCCTGCATTTCAAATACCCGGGGAGAGCTATCAATAGGTACTGGGAAAAAACAAAACCACTGGCCTCCCCATGTTTTGGTTACGCCACCCAGCCTTCATTTTACAGTGTCCTATCTGATGACAGACTGAACTGCACTGGGAATGTGGTGACACACCAAGTGCCAATGGTTTCTCTACTCTACAGGCACCACAATCTGGAGTTAACATTACTTCACAGTGATGAGTTTAAGCCCTATTGACAGTCTTGGCAGCCGGGGGTCAGTCCGCCAGGGCCTCCGCTCCTGGCCGCCACCCGGCACAAAATGCACCCGACCCCTGTGATGGGCCTGTGGGAGGATGGGCCCATGTCTCCTCTTCGGGCTGTGCCCGGCCGGGCCCCATGGACTAAGGCCCGGCCCTTCCCGAGCCTGGCTCCAGGGCGGGGCCCCGGTAACCCTATCCCAGGCAGGATAAACTGTTCCCTCGATGTTATTTCATAAGGGTCTTCTGAAGAATTAGAGCCGCTGCTGCTTCACATCGAAAGGAGCTAGCTGAGGTGGTTCGGGCATCTGACAAGGATGCCCCCTGGGCGCCTCCTGGGTGAGGTGTTCCAGGCATGTCCCACCGGGAGGAGGCCCCGGGGCAGACCCAGGACACGCTGGAGAGATTATATCTCTCGGCTGGCCTGGGAACGCCTTGGTGTTTCCCCGGATAAGCTGGAGGAGGTAGCTAGGGAGAGGGAGGTCTGGGCCTCTTTGCTTAGGCTGCTGCCCTCGCGACCCGGCCTCGGATAAAGCGGATGAAGATGGATGGATGGATGGAGTTTAAGCAAAAAAGTAGCTTTTTCCCATTCAAACAAACAATCACACACACAAAAAGATCAAATTCTTAAAGCTCAGATCAAGGGTAATGCCCTATAGTACCCTAAGTGTGTCCTTTCATATATCACCTGTCTGTTTCTGTACTGAACTTTCCAGAAAGGCTCAACCTGGTTTGATATTTTTAAATAATTTGGGATTAATAGTTCTCAAGGAGTTTTCTTTGGACATTAGTTTGTCTGCGTTGTAATGTTTGCATGCCTCAAACATTAATTATGACACCTTCAGTATTTCTCAGTTCCATTCTTTAATTCTCAGGCTTGCAGCGGCAACACAGTCTGCAGCGCTAACTTGTTCATCTACCGTTTTCTGTTGTCTTCTTTTTTCTATATCCTCCTTCCGCCTTACATTCGACCTTTCAAAATAAAAGTTCTGTAAACATCACATGCGTATCTGACCATTTTCAGAGGATTTTCTGCCTACACATAAAAGACAACTTAGGAAATAAATTTTTAAATATCTTCAGGCAATTTGTTACCAGCAGATAATTTGTTCGCAATTTTTTAGTTGGATCAACAAAAAAGGTCAAAGCTAACACAAATTTGACAGGCATATAACAGCATAAAAAGATGATTCACAAAGACCTATAAGCTAAAAACCTGGCGTACTGCCTTAAAAAATTGAGGAAACTGGACAAATGGAGTGCTTCTTTCATGGTTTAGGGCTACGTTTCAGGCAGTGGTGCTGGGATTTGTCAAAATGTAGAAAATTGTAGAAAAAGAACTGCAAGATTACATGCAATACCATTTTCAGTAATTTTTAGACTGCTGACAACTTCATTTTTCAGCATGACAGTGATCTCAAAACCACCACCAATGCAGTGAAATCATACCTGGATAGAAAACACACACACAACGGAACGATATCAGTCATGGACTGGCCTCCCCACAGCCCATAGCAGCTTATAAATACATATTTATTCAGATCTTTGTGGCATTTGTTAAAATAAAATCTATTTTGGAAAGTATCCATCACTGAAATTCTGATTAAAATGCCTCAACAGCAACATCTGCAGGTTAGAGGAGTCATAGGCATCTGTGTGATTATGAAGAAGAAAGGAGATCAGCAGGAGTCTCGCCTCATCAGGATCTCTTTTGTTAATTCAAGGTTCAAGGTTTTTATTCATCACATGCATAGTTATACAAGTATAACACACTTGGGAGCGGTGGGGGGACATTATATATTATATACATTAGGTGAATGTGCAGTAGTAGCATTGTATTCAGCAAGGAGGTGAATTCTGTACATTAAGTGAATTAAATAAAAATAAACAATCTGAACATTTTACATTTTGAACATTTAACTTCAGTTTGTTCATGTTAAAGCTTGTAGCAGATGACTGTTAAACTAAAAGAGTGGATTTCGAAGGAGAGATTCATCAGCGACGGAGTGCTGCCGGGGAAAGGATGGACGGTTTTGCTCTGCTGCCACAGCTGAAGGCCTCACTGCTGGATCCTGTATGGCCAATGGACTGCTTCATGGGCTGTAGCATGGAGGGTCCTTTTGTGCTTTTCTCCTGCTGAGTACAGGTCATTTGGCGTCACAAAGTCCAGAGAAGAAGATCTTTATTTCTGCCATGCTCTTAAAACTTATAAGTAACTCTCATAACACGTTTAACCCTTTAAAGTGAACCATGAATCGGTTTACTGAACCTTCTGACAAATAAAAATGCCAATTAAAAATGTATTTGAATGTTTTTAATTAGTGTCATTAGGGATGCACTGATACCGATACTGGTATCGGGTATCGGGGCCGATACTGTAAAATGTGTGTGTACTCATACTCCGTTAACCGATACCAACTTATTTCATTAATCAGAGGGTGGCTTGTCATTTCTGTTGTAGTTTTTTAGATTGGCCACTAGGGGGCCAATTATTATTTTACTTATTATTTATTTTATAATTTTTTATATTTTATTATTTATTTAATAATAATTATTTTGTGTGTTTGTTTACAATATGGACACTCTGCAATAATTTAAGAATTTATTTTATTCTCAAACCTAATTTGTATTTATTTTATTCCAAACAGAAGTGTTTATTTATTATTCTGAAAGCTCGAGACAATAGTTCAGTGATATTTTGTAAAATTATAATGTGGAGACTCTCCAATAATTTAACAGAAGTGCTTATTTTTCACTTGAAATTTTTTTGTGGTCATTTTTATTAAGATTTTATTTTTTATCGGCAGGGAATATAATAAAACCTGTCTTCCAATTAATTGTATTTGTGTGTGTGTGTGTGGTAGAAGTATCGTTTTTTTGTACTCTGTATCGGCAAGTACTCAGATCCAAGTATCGGTATCGTATCGGTTTGAAAAAATTGGTATCGTTGCATCCCTAAGTGTCATATTTGCTACTATTTTCTTGCAATGTATTGTGCAATTTCTTTAGGTGTGTGTGTGTGTGTCACACTGCTGATATAGACGTCAAAGAAACTTTCAGGTTTTAGAAAGTAGGACCTTTGAGTTGGCAACAGTTTGTTTATTTACAGTGAATAAATGAACAAGCAGTGTAAGACAGTCCACAGTGTGTCATTTCTTCTGTGACCATTTCCCATCTCCCCTGCAGTGAATCCTCTCATTTCTACTTACAAAAGTGCTCAGCTCCCTCCACACGCTCCCGTAGGTTTCCTGCCAAAACAAGACGCAAAGGTAAGAACACTTTTTCCACAATTCACCTGATGAGCTGGAGTTACTGTGTTCCTCCTGAAGCTCAGCCACTCAGCTAAGTAGCGAGCCCGTGACGAGGATGATCAGTATCAGGTAAGTGTGATAACTTGACAGGTGTGGCTTGCTTCAGAGCGGGAAATTTCACAGAAACCAAACACACGAACACACATTATGTTTAAGACCTCAGGAAACCTTGGTCCAACTGTTATTACCACATATTTACTACTGTGCAAACTCTGTTTTTGCTGTATTTCCATGTGTATTTCCACACGTTTCAATAAATCACTGCAACTAATCCACATTTTCCTTGCAAAATATGTCACGGTTCTGGGTCAGTCTGTCCCAGTATTTTGAGTTGTTATGTTAGGTGTGTTTTTTGCATTATGGATTGTTTTCTTATTCTCTTGTAGTGCTTGTGTTGGTGATGATGATTATTATTAGCGTTTCATGTTTCTGTTTATTCGTGGTTAAGGATTTGTTGTCTCATGTATAGTTTGAGTTCCATGTATTATTTTCTGTCTGCCTCTCAGTGTTGAGTCTGTCTTTGTGTAGTGAATCATGTCTCGAATCACTACACTCCCCTGTCTCGTTAACCCTGATCTCTCCCAGCTGTGTCTCCCTCCTGTCTTCCATTCCCTGATTACTTCCCTGTGTATATTAGGCTACGTTCACACTGCAGGCGAAAGCGCATCAAATCCGATTTTTTTTTTTACCCTATGCGACCCATATCCGATCATGGTCTGGCAGTGTGAACGGCACAAATCCGATATTTTCAAATCCGCCAATTATCAGCGCCGGAGAAGACATCGCGAACGCTTCCTGGCCATCCGGTGAAACTGTTGGGAAGACAACGTTGGAGAAACGTGAACATTTTATTTGTACTGCATAATCTGCAGATTCTGACAGAAATCTGCAACTATCCTTTGAAGCAGCGCTCCTCTTAAACAGCAATAAGGATCATTATTAGGTTATTTACATTATTATGTAAATAACAAAATAACTTAAAGCAAAAACTGGGAAACGTGAAGTCCGAAGTCTTTATATTAAGGCCATCAGTCAAACAATACTGTTGCTCTGGGTCTAAACAGAGCGCGTTGTGTGTGACGTCTTCTTTTGCGCATGCGGGCCGCTTTGAGCGTTCACACTAGAGCGCGTTTGCTGTTGCATTTTATCTGTAGTGTGAACGAGCAGACAAAAAAAATCGGATTTGATCAAAAAATCGGAATTGAGCATCAAGACCTGCAGTGTGAACGTAGCCTTAGACCTGTGCTTGCCTTTGCTCAGTGTTGTGTCGTACCCTCAGATTCTGCCTGCGTGTTTCCGGTTCTCATAATTCATTGTTCTGTTCATGTTTGTTCATTGCCAGCAATAAAACTGTGGTTTTCTGTTGAAATTTGGCTTCACAAGTCCTGTGTTTGGATCCTCACCTCCACTTGCCCGCACACAGAGCCCTGACAAAATATAAAGAAATGAGTGATGGCTCAAGCTTTTGCATGGTCTCGCACACTGAAACTTTGGCCATGTTTAATAAATATAATATAAACTTAGAGAAACGGAATGGGTTTTAAATTCTTTAGATGTTATCTGAGGTGTGAGATGAAACAGAATGAAAAACAGTGTTTTTATTCTAAAAGAGCAAAGCCATTTGCAGGTAAGGGAAGAATTTATACCTATTACACCTATATCAGACATCACAAAGTGCTTTACAACAGAAAGGTGCTTTAATAAAACTAACTTTATTCTCCATGAAAGCATCAAAGACATATTTTTGCATCTTCTAAAATAGATCTGAATAGTATTTTTCAAAATCACAAATAATTTGGACAACACAAACAAAAAGCACTTCATTCCAACAAGAAAACACAAATTAATAAAGTAAATGAACAAGAGGCAGGCCACTGAAACACAGCCTAACACAGAGACGCAAGAAGGCTAGATATTTAAATGAAAGCACACGTGGTAGCGAGGTGAATCGGGAACACGGGCCGATCTTTTATCCTTTCTAAGCCTACTAGTCTAAATGTATACTGGAAGCAGACAAAGTGCTTTGAACCTTGAAAATTGTTTAAGAAAAGAAGCCTAAACCTAATGTTTTCCGGACTAAAACATCATAAACGCAATTCCTTTTTGACTCAACTGAAGACATAAATGAAAATTAGTAGCGGTAACGTCACAGCATTATTGCTGCACCTTTATTTAAATCATTTTCAGAAGCCAGAAGAGGCAAAACAGAGAAGTAACACTCAAGAATAAATGTCAGAAAAATCATTTTCACCACTATTTTATACCAAAGACTTTGATATGATAATCTGATATTTAAGTGATTATAGTTTTGTCAGTCGGCCACCAGTTGCTCCCGACAGCTCAAACGTTTCCATTTTATTTTCATGTAATAGACAACAGAGTTCGGCTCTGCTGCTGTGATATCTTTGTGAATCATAAGAGCGCTGTGTGTTTTTTACTTTCTTTGTCTGTCACTCTGCAGGGTGCCACTCTGATCACTTCATCTAATGGAGCACAAGTCAAAAGGGATGGAGGGAAGCAGAGAGAAAGCGAGAGAGATTGCAGAGCATGCTCTTATCTCCCCTGGGGCTTAATCTTACAGCATTGCACACACACTCACACAGAATTATCAATTATGTATACATAGAAATGTATCTGAAGTCTACCTTGCCTCCTCCTTTCGCTCCCTTGAAGATATCTAACAGCAAAGTTTCAAAAAATGTCTTCTCTTCCAGCTGGTCAGACACTCGGCGAGCAATACACTGTTTACCCCATTATCGTCCCTGACCGCTGACACCGAATCAAATGGAAAAGTACATACACATATATTTGTAGCCGGGGGAGACGCTAGCAAGATATGAGATCCACATCGGGTCAGCAGCTTGGCGCTTCTAAATGGAGAGGTTTTTGTCTCTGTGGCCCACTCCTGTCCCTGAGGGAATGCATTGTCTGGTCTGCCCTGGTTTGGAGCTGCAGTTCAGTCTCTAAAATGCTTTAAAAGCTGCTGGTTGTATCTGAAAGCGTAACCCGGTTTTCTCTGGAATGCTGGGGAGATGTGCAAAGTAGGTAGTGTTTGAAAATGTGCGTTTGTCATTAGCGGAGGTAATTTTGTTCTCAGACCATTTAATCTGCAAATTCATTATAATTGCAAGATTGCACAAAAACAAAAGCTTCTTACCTCGAATCAAAGGACATCATGCTTGCTGCCAAAAACACCAGACAACTGACCGCTCACTGTTCCTTACTTCCCTGTTGCTACGCAAGTACGTGGTTTGCATTGCTGGTGTCAGATTTACCATCAACATTATTTTTCTTATACTGGGACTTTATTTTCATGGAAAGGCACACAAAAGCATATTTCCATTACACGATGGAAACAGCCAGTTGACTAAATCTGACTGCTGATGAGATGAGGGTGGTTATGGCGCGTAAATGTTATTTGAGCTCCTCTCCAGTGATAGACGTTGATATTCCAGTCTCTGACAGTTATTTTTCATGTTATACTGCCATGAAGCACATCCATAAAACTGTGAATCAAAGATAGCTGCAGTAACGGTTACATTAGCCACTGCTTTGTGATTTTCACTTTTATCGTTAGCAAATGCTAACGTCTATCTAGGGGCGCCACAAGTGGTGGAAGGAAAAAACCCCAGTATCTTTAATACTTAGCTATTATTTCTTAACATGAAAAGTGATTTAACTGTATACCCAAGCCTACGAAAAAATATTAATACTTTCCTAAGTCTCCCTACCACCACCAACACCTCCTCTTGCTGATCAGATTATAGCTTCTGTCTGGGGGGATGGGCTAGTTTTCAGACGTGATGCCAGAAAGCATTATCAACAATGTCAAAACTACCCAAACGTGACAGAAGTACAGTGAAGATAATGTGATGAAAAAAGTTGTCTTTTACTTTAGTTATGTCTTTTACTTAAGTGTTGTGTTATCCTGCTAATTTGTTTTTGAATGGTAGTAGCCGTTAGCATAACATGGTTAGCTAATAAGTCAAGCTAGTTTTAAAATCGGTTAAAATACAGTAGCATTGGGGGTGGGGGGGTAAGTTTTAATAGAACACAGTTATAAAGGTTATATCACCCACCTTACATTACTTACTGAAATTTATAACAATTGAATCTATTTAGCAGGTTTTACATTTGTCAATATTTTTTAACCTCTGGTTAGCTAATGTTTGCCCTGCTTGTAGTGAACATGCTATTCCTTTTCCACCTCTTCATGTATCATAATGTTAGCCAAGTTCTTTGTTTATAATGTTAATCTTTAAATCAGTGTTAAAGTGCACATAATGAATATTAATATTAAATTATCACATTCTTACCGATACAGCAACAATACTGATGAGCTTGTAAATATACATGGCTGGAATGTTCTGGCTTTCCCCCTGGATTCAGATAGGCTGAATTTTATGAATATAGCAGGGTGCACACACATTCATACAGCTGTTTTAATAATACACTAATGTACAGTCATTTTCTTTTACACTCATACCACTGATTTGTCTACACCAGCTGTATTTAACCTCTACATTTTAGTACGGAGAGAAAGACAAAGACTATGAGGAAGGGCAGGACTGTATACACATTAACAACTAACTGGGGTTGGAAACAGGATGGAAACCAGACACAGATGAAAGTAATCAAAGCAATCACAGCAGTAAGAAACAAAAGCCAACAAACCATCGAAGTAAAACAGGGAGTATAACAACAAACACTGGTGAAGCAAGCGTAATAAACTCAAGATAGAAACAAACCTAGAAGAACAAAAAACCGTCACCGCCATCTCTAAGCAACATGCTAATGAGATTACATTTGTGGAAATTAATTGCATGCTGTGTGGTCAAACATTTGTGCATATTGGAGGTATTGCTGACTGTGTAGATGCTTGTAAGGAGCCGAAGTTGAGTTAGTGGTATAATGCAGTTGTTTCTATCTTGAAATGCAGTCACTTTACCATCACAAAATCTATATCCACGCTGTTGACTGTGCCACTATTTCCTCTATCGGCACACGAACTGAAATTGGCTTACTGACAATTTTAAGTGGAACTGTGATAAGCGGGATCAACAGGTAGGCAGACTAACGAACCAAGGATTTGAACTGGGAACTGGTTCTTGTAGAGAACTGGTTCTCGACTCCCATCCCTACTGTTAACACAGGATGGTTAACACAGTAATAAAATGTCAGAATTTTATCAAGTAGACATGGGAGTTTAAATGGGGAGTTGGGATTAACATGACTTAGTCTCTAGTGGTCACATAAGGAACTGAGTTTTTGGCCTTCTTCAACCCCTGAGTGTGGGCGACACCACTGGCTACTGATGGCAATGCTGGACTAGAGTTCTTTTACTGCATGTTTGCATTTATGCAAATACATTCATGTGTTTTCCACGTCTGATGCACACGTGTGTCAAAACTGTTGAGGGTACCTGAAACCTCTCGTTGTGTGAGTACCGTGCACTCTCCTGAAATGCGATAGAGGTAATTACTGCATTCAGCGGTGCTTGTAGAAATGCAGATAAGACCTCTCAGGGAGCACTGCATGGTGCTGCTTTCCCTTTCTGTCCTGGACAATTAATAGCTAAGGAGAACAAGACGCTTCTTGAGGGGTTGAAGACTTTAATGGAAAAACTAAGGCTTGCTCTTCACAGATCCTTTTTGCACCTCTGTATTCATAACTTATTAACATGAAAAGCTTGTGCGTTTTAAAAAAGGATACATACACAAGTAAAGCCGGCAACACCTTGACATTTACACATTTTACTTTCACTGTAATCTTTTTCTTTCAGTGTTTTCATAACCTAATTACTTTTCAAACCTTTACGTGTCTGTAATTACTCATAATTTTGCACCAACACAGTTTGCATGCTCTTTGTAGATACATGGCATCGTACTCATTTGTAGTAATTAGCACAATTAAGCCATTGCCATGGGGCTTTTAGCTGATGTTGTGTAACAACAGTTGATTAGGCTTAAGTTCTTCTATTACCAGCCTAAAAAGCACCCAGTACAATAATTTTATGTTTTTTATCCTTTGGGAGTTTGAGCCACTGGTCACACGCTTGATGAGAAGAGCCAAGCTGCTCTTTTTGTCTTGAATAGATAGTTTTCGTTCTCATGCGTACTCCTCAGAACTAATAATAAGTATTTTTTATGGGGGGAAGTTTATCACAACTGCACAACTTGTGTGTACTGCTAATCTCCACTTCTCATGTCCCTTCAAAAATCACATTATGCTCATACTTTCAGAGATCCTTTTGGAATTTAAAGTACAAGAGTTTTCAGTTTCTCAAAGGGAAACATTTCTTTTGGACCTTCCTAAATTCCAAAAGAAAAGTTTCTGGGAAATACAGTTATTTATTTTCTTACTGAGAGCTAAATAAGAAGCTACTTGTTTAATTTGGGGAGCAATTAGTGTTTGAAAACTGGAGAGTACACAGCTGCAGTGTTATGATGAATCATTAACAGTAGCTCCATCTCAGGGGGGTTTCTTACACTTTTGAGATATCATTAAGCTGCCTTAGATATTTATGTTTTCTGCATTTGACCTGATAAATGTGCCTTATTTTGCTGAAGGTAGAACATCGGAGAGAAGAAAGAAGTCTACAGAAGCCTTTTCTTGCCATGACCTTTGTGTCTTTTAAGGCCAATTTGTGGTTACTGAGCCTGTGCTTGGTTATGATCTGTCTCTGCTTATTATCTCTGACAGTAAGAGAGGCTTTCTGTCAGTTCAAAATATCCCTTCATGGCCAGATAACCTTTTAATCTATTTTGACTTTTGCTTTCTTCCTCTGAGTGTTCCACGTTATTTCATTGCATAGCAGTGTTGTTGTGAGACAGTTCAGCGGGTGTGTCGAGGAGGCAGTTAGTCTCACCAGACTTTTTTTAGTTCACGTCCTGGGTTTGGAGGTTTTGTTTTATACCCTCCACTATCTCTGTGAGGAAGAGCACAGAAACAAGGAAAGGCTGTTTCTGTGCTGGAAGATTTGACTTTTAAAGCTTACTGTGTTCCCTTTTAGTGTCCCTTATTTGACCCAAGGGTACCAAACTACATTTGTTTGGCTGTGGAAAGCATTAGTGCCTTACAGTTGTATCTACTGTTATTTCTGTTTCTGTTTGTTTTGCTTTGTGCGGTGACTTCTAGTCTTGTCATTGCTTTAAGAGTTCCAGGCAATAAGCAGAAATTCCATTAATTCCATCTGCCAGATTACATCATATAAACCACATTTTATAGTTGAGTCAGGATCAGTATAATGAAAAGAAGACTGGATTGACTGGGATCCCCCTGCTCTTCCATTCACATATGTAAAAAGCCATAGAAAGTAAGCAACATCAAAAACATGATGCATGGAAAAGAGCAGGCATCAATGACAACAGAGCTGGGTTGGAAGTGGGTTGCAAAGCAGCTTGCAAACCGCATCAGTTATCTTACGAAGCTAAAGCTAAATAGTGCAGCAGTTTTGTGATAAACAAGTGCATGTGTAGAACAGTGTTGGTCAAGTTACTTGAAAAAAGTAATCAGTAACTAATTACTGATTACTTCCCCAAAAAGGTAATCCCGTTACTTTACTGATTACTTATTTTCAAAAGTAATTAATTACTTAGTTACTTAGTTACTTTTTAAAAACACGATTTACAACCTAAATAGGTGATAAAGCGATAGATCTTTCAGCCCAATTCTACTTTTTCTACATAATCCATCATACAAAATGTAACCAAATGGAAAAGTCTCTTTTTAAAACTTCTTTTATTAGTTTTAACCTTTTAACTTTATGCATCAAGCAAAAATTTAATTATATGCAACATTCTCTGACTGGAAGAAATTTGTTTAATATTTAAACCTATTTTCTGCACATTCCAGCACATAAAATATATATATATATTTTGTGTTTACACTCAGTCTTTCAAATAGATGCAAGTAAAACACAGCAGAAAATAAATAAAGTCAAAGACTAGCGGTCCTTTTGCTCTATTTTCACCTGTAAAGCAGGAGTGGGGTAGGCGGAGGTTTACCCTGGTGCAGGTGTGCCGCAGCGGTCAGTGGAAGAATCCGCGAGTTTCTCTGTGAGTTTCCCATTACGTCGTAGCTACTTGGTGCTTGCCCGGAAGTTTAGGGGTTTTTTCGCTGTAAAAATAAGTTTTCTTCCCACGCACAACGGACACTAATGTTTTTGTCACTTTTTATGGAATCAAACTCAAAGTAAGGTCAGTACTTCCACGCTTTAAACGCTGGACGCTCATACTCTCTCCCGCACTCGATATATGATCCATTGTTGATCTGCACACAGCTGTTGTCACGAACGTCGCACTCGCTTACGTCACTATCATGAGACATTCTCGCAAAAAAATCACGGTTTTAGTAATGCAGTAACGCAGCGTTCCTACGAGAAAGTAACAGTAATCTAATTACCGTTTTTGCAATAGTAATCCCTTACTTTTCTCGTTACCTGAAAAAAGTAATCAGATTACAGTAACGTGTTACTGCCCATCTCTGGTGTAGAAGGACATCAGCTGAGCCATAAGCTGCTTTGGGCTTGCTGAGTTGGCGCTGTGCTCATTTTTTCTCACTTTAGATTTTTCATAAATTTGTGCTAGTAGGCAGGTTTTGTTAAACTAAACTAATTGCCGCTTTGTTAGATGAGTGAGTGGCATTTAACTTTTGGCTTGCTCAAAAGAAACTATGGTGATGTGAAGACCAGAATCAGCCAGGCAGCAGCATTTGTCCAGGTGAGGAAAGTCTAGATCTGCCAACACACCAACTCAAACATCTGCAGCAGGCAAAGTTAAGACTAATATGTACCAGTGCCCATGACAGATCCTCTCACTCTAATGAGAAGAAAAGACGTACCATCATCAGTTTGTGTTGATGTAGCAGACAGACCAATGGCCCATAGTAGACGAGATCTTGGGAAGGAGATGGAAATGGCTTGGGCACACCCTGACAAAGTTGGTAACTAATATTATAAGACAATCCCAAAACAGAAAACCTAAAGAAAGTGGAGACGACTGGGAAACACCTGGCAGTAAAGCAAGAGGACTGGGATGGGGAAGTGTGGTACGGGAAACTGAGGACAGGCGGTGTCGGCAGTCAGTTATCAATGGGTTGTGCTCCAGGACGGGAAAAAGGTCCTAACTGATTAAACTGATTGAACTAAACTATTAACCCGTTGGAGCGCTCCGTTTTGCGTAACTATTTTTAAATCCCAGTAGCACTGCAACCACGTAAGCTAGCGCAATAATTTTTTTTGCATATGAAACCGGAGGAGTTGTACTTACATCTTATGCCATCAGCTTGTCCTCGGTCACAGTTTCCTTCCACATATAGCTTTGCAAAAACTGCATAAAAAGCACTTGCAGCAACAAAAACATAATATTCCAGAAACACGCTTTGCCAATCCGATCAGCTGTTCATAACACTTCCTACCTCCATCAGCGCGAACTATCGCATGTCCGCCATGACCTGCCTGAAACCGGAAGTGATGTCATTTTGCGGAAATGTAGTTTGTTTTTTTGTTTTTTTACCTTCAGGGCCTTATGAGCCTATACTGGTGTTTTTAAAAGTTATGTATGACTTTCTGTGTCGTTTCTGGGATGCTTAGGACTCAAAATGCACTGCTGGAAATAGTTTATTTTGATGCACATGCTGGGGTTTTTTTGCAAATTTGCATCATAATATTTATTTTCGTTTTTCCTGCAGTATATAAAAATTGGTGTATTTCAAAAATAAAATTATGAAGACACTCAAAATAAATTTCCTGTGGTGGGAAACTATTTTGTGCAACTTTTTTGTATTTACAGTTTTGAGGGATAAGCCTCTTAAATTTCTCTAACTAGAAATATATGTTAAAAAAACAAAAACGATTTTAAATTTTTTTGTAGTTTATTGCAATTTATGTAATTACTATGCACATACACATACATATTATTAAAATTTAGGCTGTAATGGTTGTATTGATGTATAGCAACTTGAAATGCTCCCAAAAATGGCTCTACAGCATGTAAAAATATAATATAAGCTCTGGCGGACTTGGTTCTATGGTAGGTCTTAAAGGGTTAAAAAAGCATTGAGTTGCACTGATTCTCTAAACTTAATTTGTCACCTCACGTAACTTTACTGTCAGGAGCTTTTAGCTCCACTCGCTAGCTGTGAATTCACTGGACTGACATCAGTGCAAATCAGACATTACACAACTTTGGACTATAGTTCTGTCAGCTTAAAAACGTATCAGCTACATGCAACATTAATGCTCATCTGCACCTCTGTGAGGGAGTGACTTATGATGTGAATCGGATATTAGGCAAAATAATCAGCTGGCCAAAAAGCCAAAATGGCAAAATAATAAAAAAGCAAAGTAAGAACCCAGCGAATTAGTCAGTTTCTCATTCTCTGTATTATTTCTGTGAGCCAGCCACAGTGTGTGACTGCCTATTTAGCCTAGAAGCTGCCAGAGTTTGCAGGAGTTCTTCGATTGCTTTCTGAGGGGAGTAATGAGAATTCAGGGACAGATGGTGTGTATGCAGTGGCCGATGTTTCTACCAGCCTATTCTAACACCTGGGAGCCAGAGAGAGTCTGAGTGCCACACTGTTTGGATCCCAGGGTAACAATCTGCCTAAGCATCACATTATTGCACTGTGCTGGGGAACAACGCGTGGCTCCTCATGCAGTCGAAATTAAAATAGATGATTCAAGTCTCCTAAATGTACACCACATGCATAATAGACGAAGACCTGAGAGCGTTCATTTTTAATGAGAACCAGCTGTCCAGACTGTTCAACACTTCCCTCTACCATTTAGTCCCACTCTTTTCTGCGTTAGCGTTACCTCAGCCTGTTTTGCTTTGATGCTTGTAAAGTTGTGACTTCTGCCGGTTTATTTTCATCTTAACATAGCTTAGAAACTACAGAAAAAATAAGGTTCTGGTCAGAAATGTAAGACTGAAAAAGAAAAGAAAAAAGAAAACCCACACACAGCCTTTGTTCTTGTCCTTTGTCTGGGTCCAGAGCCGCAGGAGGAAGTGGGAATAATGGCGCTTTGGACTGGTGCAACATCACCAGGCAGAGCAGCTGTACAGCACACTAAATGATGCGTCATTACAGCGATTCCATAATGGCGTTGTAATTGGGCCCGGGCGGCATGGCAGCACCGTTTTATGTCAATCATTTCTCTCACTGGCACTCTCTGTCCTTCCTGCCCTCCCTCCCCCCTTTCAGTACCTGTTTATCTCCCTCTCAGTTCTCCCTTCCTTCTGCTCATCTTCCATTTTTGCAGTGCTTTTTGTCTTTTTAGCCATGCTCCTCTTTTCCTTGAGATTCATTGAAGAACAATAAGCCTGTTGGCTTATAAGTGGAGGAGGCTGAGGCCAACTGTACTAATCACAGAATCTATATCGGTCATCTCCTGTGATTGCCGGGAAACGGTTTGTTGGAGATGGAAATGCACAATGTGCACAATGGCAATTAAGAAAGTTAATTCATACTGGCCAGGCCTCCTACACAGTGTGATGCATACACACTCAGAGGTGAGTCAAAGGCTTGAAAAGCAGTGCTGGGTTTAACAAATGCCTCTGAGCACAGAGTCAAGCTTTTTCTCCTCCATATGTCAGCGCAGAGCATCTCTGTTATCGGTTTTTCTAATTATTATAGTTTATAAACATTAGATTGGCACGCAGAGGAAATCACTTATGAGATACTAGTTTTACATAACCAAAACAGTATAAACACTATTGTTGCTTAAATTATGTTTAGAAAAAAGCTTCCATTGGAAATACAATATGGTCATAAAATGCTGTAACAATATTATCTAATATACCGAGTTAAGTGGTTCATTACATCATAACTGGTTTTTCTTGAAGTAGGAGTAAGAGCAGAGCGAGTTTGGTAGTTGGCCCATATTTGACATGCAACACCAACATATTTAGTTTGTTTAAAGGACATGGAAATGATAAAGAGGAAGTTTAGTTTGGGTTTGTTTGGTTTTTTTTGTACTTTTATGGGTCCCAGAGGTGATTTAATAGCAAGCACGTGTGCTAAATGAAGCCCATAAAAGAATCTCAGTCTTTCTTCAAAGCAGGAAATGTAACACCGATCATTGCTCAATATTAGCTGATACCCAAAGCCAAGCTTTGGGGGACTAAAATTGGTTAGATTGTTGCTTTCTTAATTATGTAGTATTTGTAATTTAAAGATTTTTAAATGCCTATAGTTCGTTTGCTGCAGTGTGAATCAGTTGATGAGTTTGTAAATTTGTAGTTTTTCCCCTTTGGTTTACTTTAACACAGAGAAAAAGAAACAAAACAAAACAAAACAACAACCCAGAGTGATGGTAAAGCTGAGTGAATGCTGACCCCAGCCCAGCAGCCAAACCCTGAACCTCAACAGGTAACAGATGGATGAGCAGTGAGGCTGTAGCCGCCGTTTCAACCTCTTCATAGCTCTAAAGTAGAATCAGTGTGAAGATCGCTTTAAAGTCTCTGTGGGATGCTTTTCACCTTTGCTTTGTGCTGTTGGCTTTGCATTCATATCTAAATGCTGAGATCATATGTGTCCTATATGTTTATTTTGTTAATGTCAAGGCTGAGTGGCCGGCGTGTAAAAGTTTATTAAACACAGACATAGTCAATAGTAGAAGGAAACTTCAGAGGCTGGATCCACTGTAACAAACGGGAGTGTTATTATTTCCAGTGCAGGAGATAAGGTGAATAAATAAGTTTGCTTACTTAGTAAACTGGTGAACTAAGGCTATTGATGGAGGGGTGACTCTCCAGGGGCAGTGGCACAGTGAGCAGCGAGTGAAGAAAGATGTCCGACCTTATTTTCCGGGTGGTGGATGGTTACAGTGAGTAGTAGGCAGGTGAGTTTCCAGATTCTCTACAGGAAGTTGAGTGAGCCAGCTGGCAGGTAAGGCTCAGGCAGTGAGTTGGACCAGTGTCAGATGAAACCCAGGTAAGTGCAGATGTAAGTGGATAATGACCCAAAGGTGCAGGAAACTGGAGACAAAGAGCATGAGATTAAACACTTGGATCGAACAAAACACGGAGGCCAATTTACTGCTGCTGTTTAGCTGATGATCTAGCGAAGAGTGGAGTCTGAACTGGTCTTTAAGAGGGCCACGTTGAGACACGGGACTCTGCACGGGGGCAGGACCTGAGCTTCACGCCAAGGACGAAAGCATGCATCAGAGAGTTTCAGGTTATTTTACGGAGAAATGCAGATGTAATGTAATGAGCAGCATAACAAATTACTACTTCCTGGGAGTAATTAAGTAAAGTAGTGCATTAAGTTTAAGAAAAGTGTGCTGTGTAACGACTGCAACACTGATCACAGCAAAGAAATACCTCCAGCATGCACAAACATTTGATCACACAGCATTCAGTTAATTTGTGTGAATGCAATATCTTTGATATGCTGCTAAGCGATGGAGGTGATTCTCAAAGCGAAGCCAGTGAGAATTGATAAGGAATAAAATTGATTAGTCACATCAATAATGGAATCAGAAGTGCTAAATTTAAATCAATTCCCATCAACAGTGAAAATGTTCAGACTGCTTATTGGCCAGTGTGTCTGTTTTGTTCTGGGGTGGAAGCAACAACAAGGTGCTGTGTTCTGGACTAATGGATAAAAGGGCAAATTCACTTCTAATGTTCATATTTAACTTTATTTTCTGGTAAAACTCTACTGCAACTAGCGTAAAGCTGATAGTTGGTTTACATTCTCACCTTAAACCTTGGATTGAGACCACCTCTTCCAAAGGTCATTTGGTTCAGCACATGCGGGTGTGGTTATCCACCTTCACATCTGCACATGTGAACCCACACCAAGGGGGAAAATGAACCAGAGTTTAACAAACGAACCAGTGCAGGTGTGAAAACACTCTTAAATATTGGATGCAGTTATTGAGCACGGCCAAGTATCTTATGGGCCCACTGTTACCATGAACATTTTTTATTCATAGATACATATCTTTTTATAAACAACTGAAAAGAGTAAGTAGAGAAGGTAAAGTTAAAATACTCTATCTTACCAGCGTAGCCTATGTCACTTTCTCTCCATCCTCAAAGGGGACCAGTGAACTATCCCGTGTGGATGGTGGAAAGTCTTTTTGCGTCGTTCTCGTTAAGTCAAAAACTAAATGTTGCTTTTGAACCGTCATACTTTAGAAAAATATTTCTCCTCGATAGACTAATCGTCATCTGCAGAGGCCTTTAGTTCAGTGGCTGTTGCCATCTTGTAAACAGCTCACAGATGTTCACTGTAATTTCGACATGCATGGTGGCTCTGCTCCTAAATGTGCTTCCCTCGGAGCAGTGGACTGGATTTTCTGATAGTGCGATTTTCTAAAAGTGCCCACCTGCTTTTTCTTGGTTCTCTCTGGGATTGTGGCTTTTAGTATTTATGTTTACAGCTAAAAAGTTTAAAGGCAATTACGAAGACCTTAATTAGCTTAATAATTTCAAACCGAGCAGAGAAATGACACACATTTTTCTGCCATCACATCTTTTCCTGTCGATTTGAATTGCTCAGGTCAACTGAGGTGCTTTCTTACAGCTCTGACCACAACAAACAGTGATAGCTTCACTGGAGTGAAGGGAGTAGGAGCAAACTCCTCAGAGTCCACGTGCTGGTGGTGGTGGAGATGAAAATGAAGGCTCGGATGGGGCTCTGAGTGACAAAGTAGAGGCCTTCCCACCAGTGTTGGTCAAGTTACTTGAAAAAAGTAATCAGTAACTAATTACTGATTACTTCCCCAAAAAAGTAATCCCGTTACTTTACTGATTACTTATTTTCAAAAGTAATTAATTACTTAGTTACTTTTTAAAAACACGATTTACAACCTGAATAGGTGATAAAGCGATAGATCTTTCAGCCCAATTCTACTTTTTCTACTTAATCCATCATACAAATTGTAATCAAATGGAAAAGTCTCTTTTTAAAACTTTTTTTATTCGTTTTAATCTTTTAACTTTATGCATCAAGCAAAAATTTAATTATATGCAACATTCTCTGACTGGAAGAAATTTGTTTAACATTTAAACCTATTTTCTGCACATTCCAGCACATAAAATCTATTTTTTTTGTGTGTTTACACTCACTCTTTCAAATAGATGCAAGTAAAACACAGCAGAAAATAAATAAAGTCAAAGACTAGCGGTCCTGTTGCTCTATTTTCACCTGTAAAGCAGGAGTTGGGGTAGGCGGAGGTTTACCCTGGTGCAGGTGTGCCGCAGCGGTCAGTGGAAGAATCCGTGAGTTTCTCTGTGAGTTTCCCATTACGTCGTAGCTACTCGGTGCTTGCTTGGAAGTTTTAGGGTTTTTCGCTGTGAAAAGAAGTTTTCTTCCCACGCACAACGGACGCTAATGTTTTTGTCACTTTTTATGGAATCAAACTCAAAGTAAGGTCAGTACTTCCATGCTTTAAACGCTGCACGCTCATACTCTCTCTGCACTCCATATATGATCCATTGTTGATCTGCACACAGCTGTTGTCACAAACGTCGCACTCGCTTACGTCACTGTCATGAGACATTCTCGCAAAAAAATCACGGTTTTAGTAACGCAGTAACGCAGCGTTCCTACGGGAAAATAACAGTAATGTAATTACCGTTTTTGCAATAGTAATCCCTTACTTTACTCGTTACTTGAAAAAAGTAATCGGATTACAGTAACGCCCATCTCTGCTTCCCACTGTCACCAAGTAGTTGCTCATGGGGTCCATCTGATTTGGGTTTTCTCTCAATTATTGTAGGGTCATGTAAATAAAACTGAATTGAATTGAAATTTGAACCGACGACAATCTTCCTGTGAGGTGATATTGTGAACCGCTGTGTCACACCATTTCAAATTATTTTCTTATAATCTGACGCCCTTCAGTGAGTTCTCTCTTTTACAGCTATGAATGTATCACCAGATGATTAGAGAAAAGGTTTTGCATTAATACATATTCATGCAATTTATAGGGAATCCGTGATAATTTTTCTTGCACCACCTGAAGTAAAAAAAGAAATCCATGATCCCTGCAGTACAGGAGAAATTTAAACATTTCATTCACTCAGTGGTTCTCAGCTTTGAGATATGATGCAGTGTGGCTGCAAAGGCTATAATTACAGAGACAGATGAAGATAAAGGTGATATTACCACTGGAGAAAGTTCACTGCGACTGAGCCCTAGCAAAGAGCGTGCGTACGCGGCTGAATTAAAGGGTTGTGACAAATGGGTTGTAACCAGAATGCATCAGCGTGCATGCAGAGTTGGAGGGCCGATTTACATATTGCTCACTAATGGATGTTTAATTAGACGAGGTTGATGAGTCTGACCTTTTCCTTTTGTATGAGAGCTGTAATGACGCTGCTATCACACACTGTTAAAAAAAAAACATCTAAAAAACCCCCAGTAATATTCCGGCAGCTGGGGCGCAAAAATAATACTGTAAAATAACAGAAAATAACTTTCTCATAAAAATACAGTTATTTTCAGTAATAAAAAATTTAGTTTGCTGAGCTAATTTTACATGGGATTTTGCCTTTTCAAAGTGCTTTTAGACATTAAATTAGGAACATTTTAACGTGAGTAAACAATGAAATTACCTATAAGCAAGGTCAATGAATGTGGCAATATGAATAATAATGCTTAAATTTACAGAAATATACAGTTAACAGTTGGGTTAAATTAGGGGTGGGCGATATAAACGATATACGATAGAAACGATATAAATTTGGCCAACGATAGAGACTTTGACTATACCGCTCTATCGCGATAGCGCATGTTGATGATGTCATCACGCTGCGCCTGTTTTGGTCGAAAGCATCGCAGCGGCTACAACCATTATCATCTGCAAAATATGCCGACAGTCATAGCAAAGAGATGAAGCACTTTTGAAATATGGGGAAAGCCAAAAACTGCGCTTCCTCCACTTCCGGAACATTGATTCATTAATGACTTTTATCGAGTGGAAAAAAGTTGCCGTTCATCCTCCAGCTTCACTGTGCTAATGTTATGCTAACATAGCTGTGTCGCTAGCAATCACGTAGCACAACATTATATACCAGCTAGTCCAACTTCAGTGACCCTGCAAACGTCACTGCTGTTTAGTTTTCTCTCTTCATTTATGTTGGAAGTGGTAGCAGAGCTGTACGTTTGAATTAGTTTCAAAAATCTCTCAGTCAGAACATGGTATGTCATGGTGGAAACTAGCGAGCTAACTTCCTGCTAACTTCTAACTCCATTAAATTTAATAACTTCTATTTTCATGGATGCCTGGATGTTAAACTTAATTGTTACACCTGGTAAAGCAGCAACGCTGATGATTTTATTAAAGATTAAAGAATTTAGACCGTTTTTTACTCTGTGTTTGTTTGACTTTGGGACCTGAAACAGACGGAGTTTTGGACCCAGATTATTCCGCGAAGTTCCTCACTACGGCAGCCGTAATGCTCTGACAATCCATCAAGCAGTGCGGCTTACCAAAGTTGTACTAAAACATTTTTTAACAGATTTCTGCACGCCAAAATCGGTTCGAGGTCAGTAAGCACAACCAGAATTCATACATAAGGCACAATCTAGACTTTTGAGAAAATTAAAGGATTTTAAGTGTGCCTTATAGTGTGGAAAATACCTTATACAGAAGAAAATAATATATCGTGATATATATATCGTTACCGCACATGCTTGAAATTATATTGAATTATATTATATTTATATTATATTGAATTTTAGGCCATATCGCCCAGTCCTAGGTTAAATCTAAGTGTAGATTGAGCTTGCTTTTGAGTGCGTGTTTGGACATACAGGTCATTGTGGAACAGAGGGGTGATGCAAAGACGTTTGGTTAACCTGTGAGTCTATTGCAAATGCTGTTTCAGGGTAGTAAACATCTGTGAACATCTACTACTCAAAGGTCTCTTTCTATAACTTGACATGAGCATGAATCAATGATATTTCAGAGACAGCCATCTGAAACGCAAATATTAGTTATTTGTTGATTTATCAATCTACAAATCATCTCAACACTCAAGCATTGCTCATTCTTATGTGATTTAGCTGCAAATGTAAGGAGATCTGATGATTTGATTTGGATTGCATAACTTTAGATTTCACTGTCTCATCATTCTTATGTCTCAATGCATAAAATTGACTGGTGCCGCCTTACCGTTGCAAGAATTCCAAGGTTGCTGCCTGGGCTGCTGGATAAGAAATGCTCGTGTAAGAGTCAAACATCAGGATAAGTGCGTCGCTGAAGATAGTGATATGGCCATTCACAATTGCCTGGTCCACAGATAACATGAAGTGCTCGGCTGCCAAAGTAGAGTTTCCTGTTGTGTACATGAACAAGAGACAAGGGGACAAAAACACAAGTCCACACATGACTGAAACAACTAACTGCAATGTTACAACTGATGTATATCAATTACATACACTGGCATGTAGTTTGGGCCCTACGGTCAACTACAAGGTGTCCAAACTTTTGCTGTAGGTCTTTTCCTTTTCTGTTTAAAAAAATATGAAAATAATAATAATTTATTTAAAATGAAATGTCATCTATAACTTTAAGCCATTTGGAGATTATTTCATCTTCTACTTGCTTAAGTGTTCACATGAACTGAAATTCTGACCATGGGTGCCCAAACATTTACATTAAAGCACCACAACTGCGACAGGTGTAATCTTTTGACATCTGTAAATGCAGCACAAAACTCACCTTTACAGCTTACTGAATAAATTTGAGAACTCACGCTACTAATCTGCAGGGGAAGAAAAAAAACCTTATGAATCATGAAACCTGCCAAAATTCAAATACATGTATGCAATGTACGTTTAAATGTAGTCAAATAATTTGCCTCAGCTGCTTTAGCGCTACTTCCTTCCCACAAAATAGAAGGAAATACTTGGCTTACGTGTCCATTACATTTACAGGGCAAAGCTAGCACAGTGGGCTACTTCTATTTCCTATTTCTCTCACTTCATCACGCAGCAGATCTGTGCATGCACGAGCTCTCTACAGTGTGCAGATGTGTTGCTAGAGTGGAACAGGTCGCCTATTAGCTCTTAAGTTGCATACTTACTTTCACATTAAGACAAATGCATCAGTGGCAGCTGTCATCGTGAGCCCTCTAACGGGTATTAGCGGTGTAGAAACTATCCTTCATAGCTGGGGATTCCATGCCTTTTACCATCTCAGTAAACTACGAGCCATAGTGGTCAAGCAATGCCAAGTTGATTCTACTGAGCTGAGTTTGATATACTTTTCTTGCAGCACTGCGTGGATGATCTTTCATTCTCTCTCTTCCACCGCGCTTTCCACAGCCATACCCGCGACCTTGTGGTTGTCAGTTCTAATTCATTGGCCGATGTTTATGGTCATATCGTTATGTGTCCGAACATCCAATAGCATGTCACATTGTTTTCATGACCGCGCCCTCACCCCAGGTGTACATATGCAATCTAGCTATGCATATGTACAGAGAATATATTTGGGTAACAAGGAGATTGTTTTATTACATTTACAGTGATTTTATGTTATTTTACATTTCACATGTGAAATCAGTCGATTTATGTAAATTTGATGATATTGTGGAAAAACAGTACACAACTGTAAAATACACAGTAAAATAATTTGACATTACTATTTTTTGGAACAGTGCACTGAGAAAAGGCTACGACCCATGGATTTGCTAAGATATCTAAATACATTTACATCACAGACAAAACAGACATCACTCACAAAACAATTCAAACAATTTTACCAAAATGCAGCTTTGATGGCTGAGCTTAAGCATGAAGATGGAGATGGACTGTTAGTTTTTTAACTGAGACTAAAAGGAGGCGAAAGCAGTCAGTTTGTCTCAGTTAAAAAACAAAAAAAACAAAGTTATTCATCCAACTGCTGTTGCTATAGTGGGGACGGGGGTTGAAACCCAAAATATCCAATATCCAGCAGTGGATAAAACTCGACGTCCGCTGATTTCACTCACTTTTCTTCAAGCGCTCTCTTCTTGTTTCTATATAAAACTGAAGCTAACCCTTATGGTTCTGTCCATCCTTAAGGAGCTATAGTTAGATCATCCAACATTTCTGACTGTCAGTGGGGTCAGGAAAGTCTCTGCTGATAGGCTTTCAGGAGCCCAGCATGAAGTGCAAGGTGAAATATTTCTAACTCACACAGATTCACCTCCATCCCAGAATGTGTCTTTGCAAAGCTTCTGCATGTAATAAGTTATTTTAACAGTTCTGCTTTGTGTTTGGTGTGAACACACCAATAAAGTGCACTCGAAAAACAAAAAACAAATAATTTTTCCTGCAAGTTTGACTGCTGAACCAACAAATCAGCTAACGCTCACCACTCACCTGTTCAGCTGCTGCTTTAATGCAAAAATCTAATAAGACAATCACACAAAGCAAGTCAGTGCATTTAGGCATGTAGGCACAGACAAGACGACCTATTTAAGCTCAAACTGAGCATCACAATGTGGAAAAGTTAACTCCTGAAACTGCTGATCTGAGGGATGTCTCAGCACCTTGTTCAACTGATGTCACGAAGAATGAAGGAAGTTCTGAAATCCGACCCAGGACAAGTAAGGTGGATGTAATTAAACGACTAGTGATTAAATGTATCGTGGAGTAGTACAAATTATTTTTATTAACCAGATTAGAATTTTCTTCAGCTATATACATGATGGGTGGCTCAGCTGACCTCAGATTATGTGGGGAGGAGAAGGAGTGGGGGAGCAGTCTAGACCTTTTGAGGAGTGGAGATATGTTAAAGTGCAAACAGCTTGGGACAGAAAAGGCTTCTACAACCACAACACTGAGTCTTTGCAAGCATCTGCAAAAGCCAGATGCTAACACAAAGCTAACAACACCCCAGGATGATCTTCAAGCTAAATGTAACCAGGCCGAGTCGCAGGCAAACGCAGTAACTGTTTTTCTAGTTCTTTAGGATTCATTTTAAAATTCTTTTATTTACTTTTAAAGCTCTCCATGGCCTAGCCCCATCTTATCTCTCTGAGCTGCTACAGCCTTATACACCCACCCGCTCTCTCAGGTCAGCTGATCAGCTGCTCCTGCATGTACCCAGGACTGGGCGTAAACTTAGAGGAGATCGTGCTTTTGCTGTAGCAGCTCCAAAACTGTGGAACGAGCTTCCTTTAGAGATTAGACAGGCCAGTTCTTTATCTGTTTTTAAGTCCCTCTTGAAAACCCACCTTTTTACCCTGGCCTTTGACACCACGTGAGATGTTGTTTTTTTTATTTTTTAGTTGTTTTTAGGTGATTCAATGCTGTTTTATATTGTTTTTGTTTCAATATAGGGCTGTTTTAATTTTATGTTTTATGTGTTTTACTTATTTATTTTGCTGTTTTCTGTTATTCTATTGTTTTAACTTATTTTCTGTACAGCACTTTGTTCCTGTGCTGGGTATTTTAAAGTGCTCTATAAATAAAATTGGATTGGATTGGAATTGGATTTCTACAGTAGAGTTGCTGTGAAGTGCACTTTAAGCTGTATTTTTAACATTGTTGTTAGACTGGTGTTCACACACTGAAAGAAAGCACTTTTGCTCCTCATAAGCACAGGGCTGTAGCCTGAGGTTCATGCCATTAACTGGTAATTATAAGTATAAGTGATGTAACTTATAGTGTAGCAAGTTACTTTCCTCAGGGAGTAATTAGGAACATAACACAAACTGTGTGTGAGTGTCTCCATCCCAGACTCCAACTGAACTTGGATTTTACCACCTCCATCACTTTCTCCTTCTTCTTCTGTTTGTTTGTGAAATTGATTTTAAAAAGTTTCTGGATAATTATTCAATTTTTCACCCAAGCTGAAACCCTTTCAGCCCGCATGTACGTGTTTGTGCCTCGATCTTCACCCTGTAGAGCAAATTGTCATCTATTTGTGACGTTAGATTAATTTTGTATGCACTTATGCTACTTTAAATATTTGCTTCAAGTTCTGTCTGAATGTTCCCTTTACCTCACTAATTGACATGCTGTATCTCATTTGCTCACAAAGATGTAAACAAAGAGTTGCTGTTTTTTATGGGGACTTATCTGCTGTGACTGTGTCACAAAATGAGTCTTACAATTCTGTCGGGGAACAATAAACTAAATAAAATATGCTAATTAGTGAGCTTTAGAGGTGCTATTTTGCAAAGAAGAGTCAGGCTAGTATTTCCCTTGATTATGTTCAGTTTTTATTGCTCATAAATTAACTCTTCGTATCTGAAGAGTAATTCCTTCAATTTGTGAGTGAGAGGGAAAATGTCTGCAGCGAGAAATTTGGTTTATTTTCCTCCGTCTCTCTCTCTCTCACACAAACACACACACACACACACACACACACACACACACTGCTCATGCCTATGGTACGACAACTTTTCTCCGTGCCCCTGGTACACTGCGCAGAAACACTTTGCCACACACACACACACACACAGAAAAAATGGTGATAGATTTATTGCTAGTTGATAAACTAGCAATAGTTTTCACTGACCACTTCAGTTAGTCACAACTTGATAGTAGCGCGTTGGCCCCTTTGTAGCTTCAGAACTGCTTTCATTCATAAATTCAACAAGTTGCTGGAAACATTCCTCTTTGGTCCATATTTACATGATGGCCTCACACAACTGCTGTAAATTTGTTGGCTGAACATCCATGATGAGACTCTTCCGCTCCACCACATCCCAAAAGTGCTCTATTGGATGGAGATCTTCTGACCGTGGAGGCCTTTTGAGTACAGGGATCTCATTGTCATGTTCAAGAATTCATTTTAAATTATTTGCGTTTTGTGACATGGTGCATTATCCTGCTGGAAGCACGCATCAGAAGATAGCTACACTGTGGTCATAAAAGGTACTAAGGGGCCCAAAGTGTGCAGCAAAAATATCCCGTACATCACAAACCGACAGACAGAATGGATCCATGCTTACATTTTACCATCTGAAAGTTTCATCAGAGTCTCATCAGACTGGATGATGTTTTTCTAATCTTCTATTGTCTAATTTTGGTAAGCCTGTGTATTATTAGCTGACAGGAATGCCGCTGGATGTGATCTGCTGCCATCTGATTCAAGGTTAGACGTGTTGCGTATTCAGAGATGCTCTTCCGCTTAGCGTAGTTGTTACAAGTGCTATTCCCATCAGCTTGAGGCAGCCTGGCAATTCTCCTCTCACGTCTGGCATCAACGAGGCCTTTTCACCCAGAGAACTACCATTCACTGGATATTTAATCGTTTTCAGACCATTCTGTGTAATCCATGCTGGGATTTTGTTTCTGAAATAGTAGGGCCAGGACACCTGGCACCAACAACCATGCCACGCTCAAAGACACCGAAATCACCTTCCTTGCTCATTTTGATGTTCAGTTTGCAGAAGAGAGGCGTGAGGAGCCATGCAGATCAAAACAGATGGAGAAATGTTGGGACCAACAGAGAGTCGAGGGGGTTGGGTATTTAAATGCACTCCCGACCTTTCACAACAAGACATTATGGAGCACTTAGCCGTGCCAAACAATACTGTAATAACATTTTCCAGGCAGCTCTGGGTGACCTGCAGGGATGTGGCCATTGCCCTGTTGTGTGGTTGTGTGTATTTCATGTGAACTTAAATTTACCATCATATAACAAGACAAACTGCTGCCCCGTTTCCAAATAAGGGACACCGTGTCAAATCTAAATCCGTAATGAAATGATTTCAACCCCATGCTTAATGGAAAATTACATATTTCAATGTCAGTCTCATTATTACGTTCATAAAATGCCTCTGTTATTATAACTGTCTCGTCTCTGCTGTCTCGATGTGCATCCTCTCACTCCTTCTCTGTCCTGCCAGGCAAAATAACAACGGTGCATTTGAATTAACTCAGTGTAACCCCGGCCCTTGGTTGATAAATTATGACACCGTGGATCCTTTTTATTCTACAAATGCTGGATAATGAGCTCCAGGTCATGTTTCTGCTGCCACTGAATAGCTAGTGTTTTGGGGGTTCGGCTGTCAGCTTGTCTGTGATGCTAAATCTTTCTGCAGCAAAAAGAGAAATCCCAGCCTGAAGCACTGTGCAAATAAACCCAGGGAAGTGTGTGTGAAAAGTAGAGGTTTAAGACAAAAAAACGGGGGTGAAATCGACAAGCAGCCACAGAGGTACCTAGATGCATTGCACAGTCCAGATACCATTCTGGCTCTGACTTTGCCAGAGGCAGAGGGCTTACCGAGTTTACCTGGCAGCAGAGCATCAGATAGGCTCCTCTGTTTTCTGTCATGCTCCATATCAGCACTATAACAAACCTCTGCGGGCCAATTAGAGCAGATATCGTGGCTGTGATCGGATCACTGAGCCTTAATGTGACAAGAGCAGACACGTCAAAACGTATTCATGTGTACATTTTTCAGATTGAATCGCTACTATACTCTACCATAACTGCATCGAGAGCTGCATGTATGTAAATCCCCTTTCTAATTATAAATTGTTTTTCTTATAAATTTAGAAGTGCTTTGTTTGCTTCAAACTACAGAGATCCAAAAATGCTCATTTTTTAAAAAACTGTCACGTGATGTTTAAGGAGTGTTCGGCTGCTGATGATAATGGAGAATGTGCAGTTTTAGCACGAGAGCTGACTTCAAGATTTGATGACTGAAATCGCTGCAGCTGCAACGTTTTGCTCAGATCGGTGAACTCAGTTGAGGAAATTCCCCACCACAATTTCAATTTCATCATTTATCTCTGCAGCGTTTGCCTCAGCTTGCATGCTTGTGACTCATCATTCATATGCATGAGCATCACTGAAGCTAAGAGTTTGCTGGAGATGGAGAAGCAACTGGAAGATTTTGGTTAGTTCTGCTTATGAGGAAAATAACTCAAGTGAATGGGGTGGTACAGTTAATTAACAGGTTATTACCAAAATCATTTTTTGTTTCTGTAATGATTAATCCATTGGTATGAACAAGATTTTTAATTTAAATGATAGAATCATTGTTCTTGAATTTTCACATTTTTTATTCCGATGCCAAATTTTCTTGGCATTCCTGAAGTTTTAGTGGTTGAATGTTTTGCCTAATTAACTCACAACTTCTCAGAAAATTCCAGTTTGGCTAAAAACAGCATAATTTCAGTTTGTAATTTGCTTAATAAATAACATTAAATTTGTTGTTTTAAACAAGTTTTTGTTTAAAATTTGTTTAAAACATTTGTTTTCTTGGTTTTATGACAAGTGCTCTTATAAACCACTATATGTCCAAGAGTTGCATGCAGGATGTTTTTTGAGTGCAATTTCTTACAAAATGCAGAACTTTTAACACTAATGTAAACATACAGTCCCTCCAGTGATGCTATGGAGCTATTTGCTCCAGTGACATCGCAAAGCCACTTCCACCTTCAAAATATCCCTTCTTTCTTCATCCCTGTGATGCATTCACAGCATTTGCATGCAAAGTTGTGGTTGTTGTACTTCAGCTTCTACTTAGTGCTTAGTGCATTTTCCTGCTCTGTTTGAAAGATTTTAAATCAGATATTGGCTCTATACATGATGTATCGCCTTACGTTTTTGTGAAACATCTTGCAAAACACAATGAAGTTTTGTATTAATCAAACTTTGCATGAAAATACTGTAGGTTGTAACGGCAGTCTGGAGAGGAAGGAGCGGCGAGCAGGTCCAGCGGGCATGTGGTGTGGAGGTTAACTGGATAACTCAAAGCCAGTCAGTTAAATTGAACAACAGACCTTTATTCGTTGTTAGAAACATAAGACCATGCAGGCCAGGTCCCCACAGCCCTACTCTGTCCGTACATACCTGTGTGAGTCCGTTACAACGGTATGGTTTCTCTCTGACCAGATTGCTCAGATGCAATGGCTGCTGCTGCACTCACAGACACTAGGAGACTCCCCCAACTTACTACAAAAGTATCATTATTAATAATTATTCAGAGTATTTGAAAGATATATAATCATTTTTTTTAATTTCTCAGTTGTAAGTTTTACAGTTATCTTCTGATGAACAAGAAAAGCTTGGTGTGTCTTTTCCTTGAGTATAGAAAAAAACAACAGATCCCTGGTCTGCTCTGATTGTTGAAATGTTGATGAGCATTTATTTATATGACAAGATGTAGGGCTGTTTGATATAACGATATATATCGGATGACGATATAAAAACGTCTATCGTTTCATTTTACGCTATCGTTTGTTTCGTGGTGTCGCAAAATAAACTGTTTACGGCAATATTTTTTCATCGTTCTGATGGTCACTGTAGTGGTTATATTCATTTGTTAAAGTTCTCTCTTTCTCTTATATGTAATATAACCACACTACGGACGGACAAGCGCCTGTTTTTATGCGTTGTGGTTAGCAACAACGACGGTAACACCTTTGCGTGTCCGCTTGTTTATGTTCCACATAAACCTTTCACAATAAAGCTCAAGATCCTGTTGAGACTTTTCAAAATAAACTGAATCACGTGAAAGAGCAGATTATTTACGGATGAGAAGTACAAAAGAGCCGCCAGGTGCTAAAAAATAAACCTTAGACTCAAACGTTAGAACAGGCTTTTCCCCGCAGCACGCCGTTTAATAAATACTCACAAAGAAAACTGCGGCCGTTACAACTTATGTCTAAAAATGTTAAAACACTCGACTCGAAGGACGCGCAGCTGAAAACACTTCACGCAAGTCGAGCTGCCCGAGATTCACAGAATTTACAGGAAATGTTACATTTTTGTGATTTATATCGTTATCGGGACGATAGAATTCTTATATCGAGATATGAGATTTTGGTCATATCGCACAGCCCTAACCAGATGGGATCAAATTTAGGGTAGATCAAAAAGATTACACCCACCGTCTAACCGTCAGTATTTTGCCCAAGGATACGGCGACATGCAGATTAAACCACTGACCTTCAAATTAGTAAACGACCCACTCACCCACAGTCACTCTGAACAATCGAGTGTTTCTTAATTTTGATCTGTTGGATATTTGTGGCACATTAGTAACAGGTGATGCAGAAACAGTGACTTTGTTCTCAATTCTAATTGGCTCATCCAGGAAATTTGTGCCAAATTCAAAGAAATTCACTCAACGCATGAATATCACATTGACCACAGTGGGATTAATGGAAGAGCAACCTGAAAACATAATAATGCCTCTTGTCACCGATGCTGCCGGTGCAAAAACATAAAAAACAGATCCATTTGGCGTGTCAAATATTTTGCACCTGAATCATTATGTTGCAGTAGCATCATATTCTGTGTGTGCTGCTGTTCTCTGAGCTTGTTTAAAATAGCTTTAGGGTCTTATCCTCACAGTCAGCAGCTGCTTCCCCAAACGAGAATGACATTAGGCTTTTAGTGGTAACAAGGTTTCCCCCTGCTCTCCTTCATCATCGCAGGTATAATTAGACAGGTAATGGAGAGAAGAGCAGCTCCGGGCTCATCCTTCTTAATCAAAAGAGCCATAAGAATGCAAATACTGACCCTTTGTTGACTCAGATGCCTGAAAGAGTTATCGTTTTAACTTTTAAAGTAGGAGAGAGGCACGAGAGCCCAGCAGAGCCACTGAATTCAGATGATGATATGCACTCCTTAATCCACAGGAGGAGGGAAGTTATGAGTCGGTCCAGATGAATAAAACTGGTAATAAAATAGCCAGTGTGGGCATGATGAAACTCCCTCCCTATCATCTTCCATCTACTGCTGCCCACCTCATTCAGAGCCCATCCACCCACTCCTCCCCCATGGCACTGACTGCCTGTCTTGTCCATTCTCTCCGTCTTCCTCTTTTGTTTTCCTTCAAACTTTCTCTCCTGCTACACTCATCTTTTTCTACCCCTTTGGTTCTCCCTGTCTCAACTAGTTTTACTTTCCCTCCCATAAATCAGACAAACAGCGAAGCATGGGGATGCTGCCTCCAGTGAGCAGCACTGGAGCTTAGACCATAAAATGTAGGAAACCTAGACTTAAGAGACTACAGAGCTGAGGAGGACTGAATTAAGGGTTTCCGACTATAATAAAAAGGAATATTTAGACATGAGTACTAAGGATGGACTTCAGGCTGATAGTTTCTGCAACCTTTTGGGGAAACCAAAAAGAGATATTATCAGCAGACTGTGAGAGAAGAAACAGTCGTGCTCAGTTGGAGGAAATGAATCTGGTTCCTTATAAAGATGGGCCTCATTTGCTGAATATCATCGTCGCGCTTGGTGCATGAAAGTGGCCAGGGCACTTTACATAATTAAACAACAACTTGTTCATGTGCCAGAAGACATTTAAAAGGCATTAATTAAACCTCTACAATCAGGGCAAATGAACAATCAACACAATTCAGAAGTCTTGCCAATTTCAGGCTATCGCTGTGAAGGACAGACTTGAGACGCACACCGCTGCGAGACAACACTGACATCAAGAAGGTTATCTAATGGGAAGGGTTAACCAAGGAGCCTCAAATATGCTTTTGGAACAACATTTGTAATATACAGTACTTTGCGAAAGTCTTCAGCTGCCTTGCGGTTTTCTATATTTTGTTGGACCTAATTTTTCTTATAATTTATTGTAATGGAGGTCCTTGGCTGCTTTTTCATTCCTTTGCAGTCCAGTCCTTGTACCGGACCATTTTCGTAGACATGTTTTTTAACTTGTTGAGCCACTTAACACTAACGTTCGAATCACTGAATCATTCTAGCATAAAAAGTCCCCTAAATGAAGCGGTGAGCTAGCGTTGTCTACATATAACACACAACTTAGCAAAGAACCAAGTTTAAATTGTATCTTCAGACACTTTGTTACTAACAGATAGCAAATCAGTTGCTGTAATTACTGGTGAAAACGTACTTAAATGGTAAATGGCCTGTATAGCACTTTACTAGTCCCTAAGGACCCCAAAGTGCTTTACACGTTCAGTCATCCACCCATTCACACACTGGTGATGGCAGCTACATTGTAGCTACCCTGGGGCGCACTGACAGAGGCGAGGCTGCCAGACACTGGCGCCACCGGGCCCTCTGACCACCACCAGTAGGCAACGGGTGAAGTGTCTTGCCCAATGACACAACGACCAAGACTGTCGGAGGCGGGGCTCGAACCAGCAACCTTCCGATTACAAGACGGACGCCCAACTCTTGAGCCACGATCGCCCATACTTAAACCAATATGAGGTGGACGTACATTTATGCTGTCAGTTCTCGCCTCTGGATTTAGTGTCTGTCAACCCCAAAAGGTAAAGTTTTTAAAAATCCCAAGAGCAATCCCTACATGAGCCATAATTGTGAAGTGGAAGGAGTTGTTTTGAGTGTCCAAGCTTGTCGGAATAAAAGTGAAGCTTTTTTACCCACTTCTAACATTAAATTCTCCTGGATGAAGAGTGTAATGTACAAAAACTAGAAATAGATATGATTACTAAAAAAAAAATCCAAACCCTAAGCTCAAACGTTCTGTTTCATGCACTTCTAATGGTTCAATGTGTATTTTATATAAACCTGAAAATACATTGAAACAGTTCACATTAGAAAGCTCAGATTTGGAGCTATATTATAATGCAAGTTTATAGCACTTTTTTCCCCAACATAAAGCAGAGAAAAACACCATTTATATACTAATATCCATGAGATTTACTAGGACATCAGTGTCAGGACGGGAAAAAAAAATCCTATGTTGCTAAAGCAGAATCTACAATGTCCTGAATTAATGCCACAAAATTCAACTGGAGGTAAAATGTAAATCTGATAATGCTGAAAAAATTTAAAAGCTAATTTAATACAAATACAAATATTTATTATTTATTTAAATATTTATTATTTATTAAATATTTATTATTTATTGAATATTTATTAAATATTCAATATTTATTTAAATATTTATTATTTATTAAATATTTATTAAATATTTATTATATATTTATTTATTTATTTAGTATTTAATACAAATACTAATACAAATGTGGCAAAGCTGTGGCCAGTGGGTGGTTCTCACCTGAATCAGTAGTTTCTTTTTTATTTTATTGTGGTGTGTTCGTCATGTTTTACTGAACAGGTTTGGCTGGGGTAAAAAAAGGGGTGTTACTATGTTTAGCTATAAGCTTAACAGCGTTACCATGGAAACAGTCAACAGTGGGCAAATGAAAGTATGATGTCATTTCAGCATAATACAGATACCCTCCAGCCATGACCCAGTGAGGAAATGGAGATACCGTGTGTGTGTGTGTGTGTGTGTGTGTGTGTGTGTGTGTGTGTGTGTGTGTGTGTGTGTGTGTGTGTGCGCGCACGCAAGCAGATTACAGGTGAAATTAAAAAGGGGATTGAAAGAAGAGATGGGGTGATAGAGAACGATAATAAAAAAGGGAGGCTAAGGTTGAGAAAGCAGACAGATAAATCTACCTGTGGGAGAAAGAAGCAGAGGGACAAGTATTAGATTCTAATGAAAAATCCGCCTCCAGGTATTCAAAGTGTCTGCAGGAATATCATTTCTCAAGCGAGAGGGAAACTGGTGTATTTCAGGCATGAGCTACCTGTTCCTGTGTAAAATGTTATGGTACGTCCCCTTTTAATAACAGCTCGCTTGCAGCAGATAGGACACAAGAATATAAAGTGTTAAAACTAATGTTGCACTTAGACTTTGGAGAAAAACGTTATTTTGTAACCAAAGGAGCTTGCAAAGAAAAGCGTCTGGACTTCTTTAAGTTACTTGAAGACGTTTCACCTCTCATCCGAGAAGCTTCTTCAGTTCTAAGGTCAAATGGTGGAGAGTCCCAGATTTAAACTTAGTGGGAGTATCCCCCCACAGAGGGACAAAAGGACCCCCTGATGATCCTCTAATCGCCTGAGCCAAGGTGTGAAACTGGGTGTGGGTCCCAATCAGCCAGAGTTTTGGGTGAGCTCATTGTGAAACCTGGCCCCACCTTATCATGCGAATTCCTGAGGTCAGATGGCCCAGGATGTGAGTGGGCGTTAAGGCGTCTGGGAAGGGATCTTTTCTTTGCAAGCTCCTTTGACTACGATGACCTGGATGACTGAGAACCTTCACAGACGTTATTTTGTAACAGCTGCTGTGACAAATGTTACCACAATTCTGATTATTTATGGCAATATTTGAAATGGACTGGTACTTGGGCACTTAAGGAGCTTTTGACTGGTAGTCACAAGCACCCAATCTCACACATCATTTAGCCTTTTTATCTATGCCGAAGCACTTTCTAATACATGCTATCTAATACTCGCACACACACGCACTTGACGGATGCATCGGGAGCTGCCCAAAGATACTTTGGAATCCAGGCTCAGGGATGGCTGGCCATCTGCCCCTAGTGGTTGGGTGAGGGAAGGAGGCAGGACAAAGACACAATGAACAATACAAAAGGTCTTGAAGCTCCAAGCTTCCGCCCCTGACTGACGGAGCACCAAACCCTTGTGACCCCTCCTGTGCGCCCACCACACACAGCTTTTGAGCTGGGCCTGGTTGGGCCCTCTGGGTACCTATTGGTCCATAACTTATGAGTCAATTATACGGGTTTGGGTACTGAATGACACTGCTGATACAAAAGGCCAAAAGGAGTTTCCAACATGTCTCAGTGACCCATTTTTCTTTGTCAAAGTGCTTTTTATCTAACACCCACACTCCAAGCAACCCTGACTTCAGTATCTTGCCCAAGGATGCTTCGGCTTGCAGGCTGAAGCAGCCAGGGATCAAACCACCAACCTTTCAATTAGTATATAACCTGGTCTACCTCAGTCAAAGCCACCCAAATGGCATCTGACTATCTGCATCATCTGAAAGGTGGTGGTCTGGGAAAGACTGTCCCACAATGTGGACAGAATAAGCATCAAAAAAGCAAGGATTAGATTAGACAGATTAGAGATTAGATGAGTGTGGTGGAAGATACAAGACTGCCCAATAGGAAGTTACACCCTGACTATAAGACTATCGCCAGTCCCTGGCAGCAGCCTCACTTCACCTGTAGCAAGTCTGCAGGTGCAAACAGGCGTAAAGAGCGCCCTAAGCAGCGGCAGACTCTCATGCCTTGTTAGACCTGCACAGGTGGCCACAAGGCAAGCAATGCTGTGCCAAAGCCAGTAGCTAACAGCGCTAACAGCCACAGAGAACAGTTAATAACCTTTCCACAGGTTCACTTAGTGACACCTTGTTAATATTACTTTGCCCAGCTTTGTCGACCAAAGATCATGTTTTATTCATGCTGCCTTGAGCTGCACTAATAAACAGCAAGTGAGTTTGAGCTTAGAGAGGGGAACTGTAAAGAAAAGGGATTCATTGACCCTCAGGCTTCTTCGTAAACATTATAGTTAGAATTCAGATCACTGACGAGTTTCTGCAGCTTTGCAACAAACTAAAGTTTGCAATGAAGTTTGCAACAAACTTCATTCACCGCTAACTTTTGTACACCCCCTACCTGGTCCACTGCCACTGAGAAAGCATTTCATACTATATAAATGTAATTACTAGGGCACAGGTTTGACCTGGCAATTGAATCTGAAGCAATATAATAATAATAATAATAATGGATTGCGTTTATATAGCGCTTTTCGGCACATTTTTATGGTCTGCTTTACCTTTACCTTTTCATTTCAGTGTATTTAACTACACAGTGGTTTATTCTGTGGATGTGACGTTTAGTTTTTCTTTTGATCTTTTCTATTTCCGTTTCAAAATGTTCTCTATCGTGAATACTATTATTATATGACACTTTTTCAAACCTTATATCAATCAGTGTGTGTTGTGTGCAAAAAGAAAAAGAAAAAGCATCCTTGGCTCACATTATTTTGATAATTGCACTAAATTACTTCTCTCTCGAGCCCACAATGGGGTCAGTTTGAGGTGACGAACACCTCTCAACCGTAGAGTGCAATTCTATTGTGGAGTCGGAGGTCCAATTCTCTACTACATCACGGAGATCAGGCCTGGGTTCACTCCCAATTAAAGTCTACAAAGATCAACATCAAGTCCACTGACACTAAAGCACGAACTATAGGTGGCCTTTTCACATGGGATAAAACAACTGATTTACTCAAATCACAACCAAGAAAGCAGAGCACATAACATCAGACTCACTAAATCACAAATCTGTTAAAATATGCACAGAAGTTCATATCAAACAGTAACGGAAACACTTCAGAGCCACGATTTCTTTCTTATCATTAGGGTGGTTGCAGCTCAGGAGGTAGAGCAGGATATCTGCTGATCGGAAGGTTAGGCTCCCCCTACTCTGCAAGATATCAGGTCCATTGGAATGTGAATGATGGTAAGCACTTAAAATCATAGAAGAAAGTGAATGAAGCATGTTGCGTTAAGCACTTTGAATACTCCAGGAGAGTAGAAAAGAGTCAGTCCATTTACCAAATTCACTGCAATCAAGTTCAAGGTGAAATTTAGAGATTTGAAACAGAAATTCATAAATTACGCCACAAGTAGTGACATAGTTGCTGCAGGATGGTGATTGAACTGGAAAACGATAGAGCAACCATGCTTTTACACTGGGCTATAACCAAGATACAATCAGCTGGCAACCAGACGAGTTGCAATCATCTGCAGAGAGTGACCCCGACTGATTTTAATGTGTGTTTCTAAATTAGACTCAGTTATCTGCAAGCCTTTATCAGTCTGTGCCGGTGTGATGCGACCGCAGTCAGACCATTATCTTGTGGTTATCCAGCGCTGGAGGGTGTTGCACGCTCAACTACTTGCAATCAGTCTCTGACCATGAAAAAATTCAATGCAATCACAGGGCAACTACCAGTTTTTCTTATTTGCGAGGTTGCCATCCTGCATTTACTCCAGTGTAAATGAGCCACAATGTGGGGAGACATATCACCATCATGCCGTCTCACCTCCTGTTGTCAATGGCAGTGGCAATTTTATGAAAACATGAAGGCACTCTTAAAGAATCCCCCTGCCAGTCTGACCAGAGTCACTACACAGCTCTTCGTGAGGGCGGATGTCGAATACAAGCAGTTAAAGTAAATGGAAGTAAATGGAGTTGTGGTTAGGAAGAGGACATTTTGAACACTGTCCACTGATAATTAAATCACAGTGACTTTTATTTTCCACAATAACTAGCTAATAACACAAAACCAACTTTCCAGAATTTCTTGAACTTTGAATCTGGGTTTTTTGGAGACTTGGAATGTAAATGTGTCTATGTCTAAAGTACTCCCACTCAACTTCTGTTGTTTAAATGCTAAAGGCTATAAATAAAATACTGACAGTCAACAGAAAAAAGTTCAGACTCAACTCATTGGTCTTCATACTGAATCTAAAGGATAGAAATAAAATATTGATCCTGTCTCGCTCGTATCAATCCAGTACCAACACCAGCTTTGGTATTCATGCTATCAATATCGATCCGCCCACCTCTACTGATTAGAAAACAAGATGCAGGTGAAGCTAATAGACTGGCAGGTGGGAAAAAGACAGGATGTCAAACAAAAGAAGGCACACAAGAAAAATAATCTTCAAAATAAGACAACAAAAGTACTGAATCAAGAGGATACAGGCACAAGAGAGGCAGGACACGACAGAGACCACAAACCTATAACCACAGGATCCAAGGCTAATGAGACGAATGCACAAGCAAGGGGCGGGGCTAAACGCAACAGAAAAACCAAGAACATTTCTTTAACCCTTTAAAGCCGGTAGGAGCAGCACGCTCCGTTTTGCATAACTATTTTTAAATCCTGGTAGAACTGCAACCATGTAAGCTAGCGCAATAATTTTTTTTGCATATGAAACCGGAGAAGTTGTACTTACATCTTATGCCATCAGCTTGTTCTCGGTCACAGTTTCCTTCCACGTATAGCTTTGCAAAAATTGGATAAAAAGCGCTTGCAGCAAAAAAACCATAATATTCCAGGAACACGCTTAGTCGATCCGATCAGCTGTTCGTAACACTTCCTGCATCCATCAGAGCGAACTATCGCATGTCCGCCATGACCTGCCCGAAACCGGAAGTGACGTCAATTTCGCGGAAATGTAGTTTTCTTACCATCTGGGCCTTATGAGCATATATATATATATATATATATATATATATATATATATACTGGTGTTTTTAAAAGTTATGTTTGACTTTATGACTTTCTGTGTCGTTTCTGGGATGCTTAGGACTCATATTGCACTGCTGGAAATAATTTATTTTGATGCATATGCTGCTTTTTTTTGCAAATTTGCACTATAATATTTATTTTCGTTTTTCCTGCAGTATATAAAAATTGGTGTATTTCAAAAATAAAACTATGAAGACACTTAAAATAAATTTCCTGTGGTGGGAAACTATTTTGTGCAACTTTTTTGTATTTACAGTTTTGAGGGATAAGCCTCTTAAATTTCTCTAACTAGAAATATATGTTAAAAAAAACAAAAACGATTTGCACTTTTTTGCAATTTATTTAATTACTATGCACTTAATGCAGACATATTATTAAAATTTGGGTTGTAATGGTTGTATTGATGTATATCAACTTGAAATGCTCCCCAAAATGGCACTACAACATGTAAAAATATAATATAAGCTCTGGCGGACTTGGCTCTATGGTAGGTCTTAAAGTGTTAAACAGAAATTTTATAAATAAGAAAAAGCACAGCATGCTGCCTTAATTGCAAAACAGATACAATCAGTAAACTAAACATTGCTCTGGAATATTGTGTGTGAGTCTGTGTGTGAGACCCGGCTCGAATTTGAAGTTCTCTTTATTCTTGCCCAACATTCTTTTATCTTCTACATTTGACATGTGAGCTCACCTGGCTATGTCATTAGTTGTTGTTTGTTCTGGGAGTTTCTCATTTGGTGCTGTAGATGGTGCATCAAACATACCACGGAGGTCACAAATATATTGAGTAAAACCTTTATTATCTTTGACATACAGTAAACAAGGACTGAAGTGTGTTGTGTACCCTCTTTTCTGACTTTATGAGGGTAAAGCTGTTCCAGAAATATATCGAGGAAATATATTTTTGTATTTATGTATTGTTGTTATTTTTGCTCAGAAAATCTAGCCCATTCCCATGAGATGCAGTCACATCCAACTACAAGCAAATATTCACACTACTGCCCAGTGATGCGCCGATAATAGTCCAGTTGTTCATGCTGTTCGTGCACTTGCACTCATTATCACAGCGCTTCTGACGCAATACCCCTGATACACACACCCAATCAAGAAGAAATGTCAGCAGGTGGTAGATTTTTCAAGAGAATCGCAGGGAATGAAAAACAGCTTGGCAAAACATCTAAAGTCCAAAGACATTGCCGTCCGGGGAGTTTGCTGAAGCTGTGTGCGATGGTTTAACAAAATAAACAGAAATGACCCATGATGGGCAAAAAACCCCCAAAAAAACAAATAAACAAAGCTCGTACCCCCTGCAGTGCACTGATAACCACTGGGTAGCTGGTGATAAAACAGGGTGTTGTTGCCTTCTTGGCATGCTGGAGACCAAGTATGAGATTCTCAGCCATCATCACATGAAATCAGCTCTCTTACCAAGTATCCAGCTTCAGTGCAGATACTTGGACCAGCAATTTATCACCCCAGTGTTCTCATCAGTTGAACCACAAGGAAGAAAGGCACACTAGCCAATAAAAAGTGGTTTATATTGTGAGTTAAAAACGATTAGATGGTCCCCTATTAACAAACACTTGGAGACAGGGGGGAGGAAGAACTCCCTTTTAACAGGAAGTGACCTTGACATCTTGAAGATGGGCAGCCCTGTGTGTCATAAGGCCAAACATGCTGTTTTTCATCCATCCATCTTCATCCGCTTTATCCGAGGCCGGGTCGCGGGGGTAGCAGCCTAAGCAGAGAGGCCCAGACCTCCCTCTCCCCAGCCACCTCCTCCAGCTTATCCGGGGGAACACCAAGGCGTTCCCAGGCCAGCCGAGAGATATAATCTCTCCAACGTGTCCTGGGTCTGCCCTGGGGCCTCCTCCCGGTGGGACATGCCCGGAACACCTCACCTAGGAGGCGCCCAGGAGGCATCCTTGTCAGATGCCCGAACCACCTCAGCTGGCTCCTTTCGATGTGGAGCAGCAGCGGCTCTACTCTGAGCCCCTCCCGGATGGCCGAACTTCTCACCCTATCTCTAAGGGAGAGGCCAGCCACCCTTCGGATGAAGCTCATTTCTGCCGCTTGTATCCGCGATCTGTTTTTCCAGTATTACAAATTAATTTAATCCACAGAGAATCAGTAGGATAAACAATGTATGATGTGTAGGGTGAGGAAACGTGTGTTTTGTCAGTGCAGAAAGCAATACAGTAAAACCAAAGGGAGACTAAAAAGATGCAGAGCATGGTGGCAGGCAGGCTGGAGAGCAAAGGGTAGAACGAAGTGCCATCGGTAGCTTTGTAGTCTGGAACACGTGGCCCAGGTGTTCACATCTGGCACTCGCCCATCGAGAGCCTGAAACACACGCAGAGGATAAATGAGAGGATTGTGTCAGGGCATCTGATCCATACGGGCAGATTCATCCACTGTGGTGATTCCTTGAAAAATAAACAATGAGTCCAAAATGCTTTGTCATCAGTATGGTTCACTGCATTTTCAAAAACAGCCACACAACATCTGCAGACCTTACTGGAATAGGAGTGCTAAAAATCAACCTCTGCTTTGTAAACTAGAACAGAAAGATGGGGAAATGGCAGAAAAAAGTGCGCACGGATATCTATGATTGTACAATCCCCATGGTGCATCAATGTGAGCAGAGGGTTATGTCCATGAAGGTTATGTGATAACATTATCTGAAATGTCAAGCAACTAAAAACCAGAGGTATTAAAAATGAAGTTCTTACTCTATTTACCAAAAATATATCAATAGTCAAGTTTGATATTTCCTCAGTTTGGCATTTTAGAGAACTGACTCTAAAATCAATAAAGTTTCATTAACATTTAAGGTGACACTACAAAGTTGGCTTTTTGAAACAGTACTCATCAGAATCAGGTCCTCAATATTTAATATTTTGTCTTGTTGACATAATAGCAGGCTAATAGTACACAGTCCCTCACGCACAGGCAAACAAGCTACATACATTAGCCCCTTTATGTCATTCATTCTTACCGGTAAATGCTGAATTAACTCTCTGTGAACTTTCACTCTCTCCATAGTGAGAAACTTTCATCATCTAACTAATTAAACTTATTAGTTCTTTAATTAGTGTTTTGTTTCTCTTGTTGTTTTTAAATATCAAACATTTTCTTTCCATGAACGACTAAACTTTTTTAAATTTTGTTTCCTGGCATCAATTTCTTGAGCACATATTACTTGAAAAACATTGTTCAGTTTGACCATCTGTTGGTTTTGTAACATTTTAATAAATATAGGCTTTAAATAATTTTCAAATCATTGTTGTTGTTGTTGTTGTTTTTTAATTAAAATTTGGTTTCAGAGCACTCTCTTGGGGATTATCCATTACCCTTAGACATTTGAGACAGTTGCTGCAGCGTGGTGTAGCGTGGCAGAGCAAAAGTGGCGGATTTATTAAGCCGGGTTGCAAAAGAAATCCATACTCCTCCGTCTGTCAGCTTTATAGGAGCACATGGCCCTCAGCCCTGCCGAGAAAAAGCAAACTAAATCTAAAGGTAATTCTCTCATCACTCTGCTAAATCTGCACCCAGAGACCATGACCAGACGCTGCTGGAGGAGAGGGCAAGGACAGGAAAGGAAGAAAAATGTGGAGGTAATGGAAAAGGTGGGGTAGAGATGAGATGACAAAAAATGGGGTGTAGAAGGTAATGTCACGGTGAAAGCACTGGTGGGTGTTTATAGGTCTCGAAATATTAGCTTTAACAGAGTTCTTCCTATTCGAGAGTGAGAGCTTGATACTCTTACACATAACTCCATGTATACATGGGTATTTGTGCTTATGGGTTGTGGCCTTTTATCAACATGTAAACAGCATTTCAAATCACTGAAAACTCACCTTTGGAAAACGATCAGAGGTGATACATTTACATGTAGACAAAGAAAACCAAGATTTTGTTTTGCATTGTCAGTGGTGTTTGCCTTTCTCTCCTTTTTTTGACATCAGACATCCATCAGAAGCTTTTTGCTGTAGCCTTCTGATGGATATCGCTCAGTATGAGCCTTGAGTTAATATGTGTAGCCCTCCTTCTGTGCCTCTTGTTTGAAATGCGCAGTTTGTCTGTGAATCATCCTTGTTGTGGGACGGGAGTGTTCTGCTGAAATAGTCTATAAGGTTGGGTAGTACTGTGTATCTGGGATTCTTGCAATTTCCTTGGGCTGTGCACACATTAGTGGTTGTTTTAGGTACATTAGTTGCCATGGTGTTACTGCTCTGTATTTTGGATTAGTTTATGTTTTTTCAATTTATTTTATGGTCAGGGCGCTTGTGAACTACTTAACACCGCAATTGTGCTTCTGTGGTGCATCTATATAGAGCCTATGATGGCGCCAACTCAAGTTGCCAGTGCTGCTGCCAGCAATATGTCTGCGTTGTTGACTTTGTTGCTACAGCAGAGGTTTTCCAGAAAGGTTTAGGGTGTAGATTTAACACAGAAGTGTAGATGCACTCTTAGGTCCGAGTCGCACAGGCTCAGAGATCCGTTGGTGATCGTGTGGCACCATCCAGTCTCAAGGGCGAGATGGTTGCTGGCTGTCACTCTGAAATTGATCACAAAGGGGGTTCTGCTTCAAAAACTTCACTGTGGTCGTCTGCAATTTGGATGGAAGACACTAACTAACAAGGGAGCGATAGTGAACCATGAAAAAGTGCAACGCACACCTGAACGAATGTTCGCCTCCAAAGTAAAAGTTCAAAGTGTCTCACAACTGAAACCAACAAGATTTAAAAGGTGGCACTTTCACCTTGAAGGTGAATGCTCTCTGTTCCTGGTTTGCATTGAACCTTTTACAGTTTCTTTACCTCTTGGTGGATAGTTGGCAAGTGTTTGCGGACAAGTTGGCATCTTGCATACAAACTACGGGTGACTGCAGCAACCTGCTAGCAATCAAAGTAATTTTTAGTCATTTTTAATCAAAGCAACCACTCGCCAACAGGATGAGGAATATACATTTTCAAGATATTTTCTGAACCAACTGTTGCATTCTTCAGGCACCGATGAACAGAGATGGGCAGTAACGCGTTACTTGTAACGTGTTACTGTAATCTGATTACTTTTTTCAAGTAACGAGTAAAGTAAGGGATTACTATTGCAAAAACAGTAATTAGATTACCGTTACTTTCCTGTAGGAACGCTGCGTTACTGCGTTACTAAAACCGTGATTTTTTTTGCGAGAATGTCTCATGACAGTGATGTAAGCGAGTGCGACGTTCGTGACAACAGCTGTGTGGAAGTACTGACCTTACTTTGAGTTTGATTCCATAAAAAGTGACAAAAACATTAGTGTCCGCTGTGCGTGGGAAGAAAACTTATTTTTACAGCAAAAAAAAAAACCCTAAACAAGCACCAAGTGCGCAACAATGTAATGGGAAACTCACAGAGAAACTCGCGGATTCTTCCACTGACCGCTGTGGCACACCTGCACCAGGGTAAACCTCCGCCTACCCCACTCCTGCTTTACAGGTGAAAATAGAGCAACAGGACCGCTGAGTCTTTGACTTTATTTATTTTCTGCTGTGTTTTACTTGCATCTATTTGAAAGACTGAGTGTAAACACACACACACAAAAATTATTTTATGTGCTGGAATGTGCAGAAAATAGGTTTAAATATTAAACAAATTTCTTCCAGTCAGAGAATGGTGCATATAATTAAATTTTTGCTGGATGCATAAAGTTAAAAGATTAAAACTAATAAAACAAGTTTTAAAAAAAGAGACTTTTCCATTTGATTACATTTTGTATGATGGATTATGCAGAAACAGTAGAATTGGGCTGAAGGATCTATCGCTTTATCACCTATTCAGGTTGTAAATCGTGTTTTTAAAAAGTAACTAAGTAACTAAGTAATTAATTACTTTTGAAAATAAGTAATCAGTAAAGTAACGGGATTACTTTTTTGGGGAAGTAATCAGTAATTAGTTACTGATTACTTTTTCAAGTAACTTGACCAACACTGCCGATGAACACAGATGAACCCAGAACATGAAGCCATTTGTTTTTGCATGTGTTCATAAATTTGGGGGACATTAAAATCTTCCAGTTTCAAACAGGCAAATGCTTTACTAACAGCAACAGACAATTAGACCAGAGAATACCTACTGAAGCCTGAAACAAACACGCCAAACCTGAAATAGAAACAGTGATTAATTTGTGCAGTGATTCATTTGATTACAGACAGGGAAAGACCTTGGGCTCGGATTGCAAGCGCACTGTAAAAATAGATGGTGTTTATCAAAATACATGAAGCCGTGCCGTGCTATTGTAATCAAAGAAGAAAAATTAGAAACAGCGAGCTTGCAACAAACACGCTCATCTCCATCACATTCAATCCCGAAATGCAGCTGGAGGTCTGATTTCTATCTGTGCCTCTCTCAGCTCTGTGACCAATCAATACATTTAAGCTCCTCTGCTCTCAGCCCGACGTGAATGAACAAATATACTCGGAGCAAGACGACTGCTCGTTTTCCTGATGAAAGTCATGAAATTGTCCCAGCTGGAGGTAGACGGGGTGGAGTCGTCTGTCTCTATGTCTGCTGGGGCACAGTTCATTAAGCCGCATGCTACTTATGATGAAGATGAATATTTTTAGATCATTTTAAGCTGCAATAATGACTTTTTAGTGCATACTAACAGAAAATAATTATAAACAGACCACTAAACTGGATTTTGTCTGTTTTAAGCAGCCAGATGTCAGACTGCCAGCATCACCCAGTCCATGTTACCCCTCAGGTGACGTGTTTAAGGTGTGTCCAATAGGGACATGTTGTGGTTTGGACTATTATTAGACTTCTGCCCCCAAGACAAGGATAAGAGACAGAATGTAAATGAATCAATGGATAATACGTCTTTTTTCCTTACCATGAAGTTTCTGGCTGTTAGTATGGGGTCTGACTCCCTTTTTCTTTCAGAACTGCCTTAATTTTTTTGTGGCATAGATTCAGCAAGGTGCTGGAAACATTTTGGTCCAGATCTTGTGAATAAAGAGTGAGCATATTGTGATATTAAAGAATCCTGATTAAGATTATTCATTACAGGTTCATTACATTGTGTGTTATCCTACTAGAAGCAGCCATCAGAAGATGGGTACACTGTCATAAAAGGGATAGACATGGTCGAGAAAGTAATTAGTTACTAATTACTGATTACTGATCCAAAAAAGTAATTGTTTGTGAGAAAATAAGTAATCAGTTACTTAGTTACTTTTCAAAAAGATGATACACAACCTGAATATATAATAAAGCAATAGACCTTTAATGCATAATCCATTATATAAAATTGAATCAAATGAAAAGCCGCTTTTAAAAATGTGTTTTATTAGTTTTAATTTTATGCACATTGCATTAAGCAAAAATTAAATTATATGCAACAGTGTTTGACTTGAAGAAATTCTTTAACATTTAAACCTATTTTCTGCATATTCCAGCATATAAAATAAAATAATGTTTTGTGTTTACACTCTTTCAAATAGATGCAAGTAAAACACAGCAAAAAATAAATAAAATCAAAGATTCAACGGCACTGAGTCCTGTCGCTCTTAAATCTATTGTCACCTGTTTAGCAGGAGTGGGGCGGGTGGAGGTTTGCCCGAAAGAAGTTTTCTTCCGACGCAGAGTGTACAGCGGACGCTAATGTTTTTGTCACTTTTTACGGACTAAAACTTAAAGTAATGCAAGTAAGTCGTTGCTTTAAATGCTGCATGGTCGTACTCTCTCCCACACTCCATATTATCCATTGTTGATCTGCACACGTCTGTTGCTGCTACAGACGTCGCACGCGATTACGTCATTGTCATGAGACACTCTCACAAACAAAATCACGACGGTTCAGTAACGCAGCGTGCTTACAGGAAAGTAACAGTAATCTAATTACTTTTTTGCAATAGTAATCCCTTACATTACTTGTTACTTGAAAAAAGTAATGCGTTACAAGCAGTGTTGGGAAGGTTACTTTTAAAATGTATTCCATTACAGAATACAGAATACATGCCCCAAAATGTACTCAATGAGAGTAACGTATTCTGAATACTTTGGATTACTTAATATATTATCATGCTGTTTACAACTACATGAATGTACTATTGCTGTGATTTATTACTGTTACTGAAGGTCCGCGGCTCCGAACCGTAGTAAAGGGACCTCTGGCTAATACGGTGGGTTCTGTGTCGGCTCGTAGCCGAAAACTAGCTTTACTTTGTTGTCTGGGTCAACTTTGCTAGCAGAGACAGAGAGAGGAGTTGAAAGGCTGCTCCAACAGAACTTATTGTTTTTGGAGGAAAACACGAACACGGTGTACAGTCGAGTCTTAATAGCTTACTTACAACTGGGCTCGTCAGGCTCTCTTCTTGGCTGCAGTGGTTATTATTATATTTACATGCTTCCAGCTCCCGTTTTTGCTCGATGACAGCTCGTACTTTTCCTTTTTCTCCCTCCCTCGCTCACAGACACATAACGGGTATGGCAGTCCATTCTCCCTGCAGCACGGACTACACTGCCTATGATGCTACATTCTGCATTCTGTCTATTAGCTTAGCACAACAACAACAAAAAGCAGAGCGAGAGTGTCACCCTGTAACCGTGGCAACCGCAACGCTGCCACCTGGAACAACAGATCGTAGCTGTCAAACAAAACCCAAACAGTCCTGACCCGCGACAATATGAAACAGGAAAGTACCGCCGTGTAATCCATTTATTTCAACAAAGTAACTGTATTCTAAATACCACCTTTTTAAACGGTAACTGTAACGGAATACAGTTACTCATATTTTGTATTTTAAATACGTAACGGCGGTACATGTATTCCATTACTCCCCAACACTGGTTACAAGTAACACGTTACTGTAATCCGCATTACTGCCCGTCTCTGTCAGTAATACTCGTGTAGACTGTGGGGTTTAAATAATAAGTGTACCACAGAAATATATCTCCCACACCATTACTCCACCAGCACCAGTTTGAACCGCTGACACGAGTCAGGATGGATCCACGCTTTCATGTTGTTCATGCTAAATTCTGCCCCTACCAGCCAAATATTGCAGGAGAAACTCATCAGACCAGGAAACATTCTTTCAATCTTCTATCATCCAAATTTGGTGACCTTGTGTGAATTGTAGCCTCAGTTTGCTGTTCTCAGCTGACAGGTGTGACACCTGGTCTGGTCTTCTGCTCTAAAGGCGGCAGGGCTTCCTCCATCGTTGCTCCGAGATTCTGGAAAGTCTTCCCTCATGTATAAAGTCCTCCTCCTCTTTGGAGATCTTCAAATCGAACTTGAAGAAATATTTTCACAGGGTCTTTGGGTCATTTTGGGTCTACTTCAAGGTTCAACATGTTGCTCTTCTGCATACCTTCATTATAACGAGTAGTTATTTTATTAGCGGGCTAAAATAGAAGTTTGTTGAAACGGAAAAGGAAAAAGTTTCTACCAAAGGTTTTGTACAAACAAATTTGTGCTCTTTAAAAGACGTTTACATTTTTTATGACGTTTGCTTTGTTTCCCCGTCACAATAGAGGGAACAAATATAAAGGAAATAAATAAAGCAAAAGATCTGCTCCTATCAGTCGAAATGTTATTTTAAATAGTAAAAGATGGAAATGCCATTATCTAATTCATCACACCCAGAAATGAATCTTCGTATTTGCACTTTTTCCATTAAACAGTTAGCGCCTATCAGACTTTTCCCTGCTTGTGTTCAAAATTATAATTTAATTGGATATCTACATATCCATGCATAGCTGTATGGGATGCCTTTATATTTAAATATTTGTCAAATTTATGTTTTCATAACGATAAGAGCCCTGCTGTTCCAGCTTTGCTGATAACAGAAACTTTATTTTACATTTCATGGATGAATGGAAGCTCATTCTCACATGTACCTGTCACACACACACACTGTAGCAGAGCGCGAGGTCAGACGCTACATTTTATTTTTCATTTCTCTCTGAAATGAACTGAAAACATACATGACACAGACGAGGAGGCTTGGCGTCCTCTGTTATGTAACTCTTAGGAAGGATCAATAGAGAGCAGTCCATCTTACTCTCTGTTCACCTACTGATTATTAGCCGCTGGAACAGGCTCAAGCAGCGCTGTATTAAAGAAAAAACTAAGCTTCCTCTGCTTCTTGTGAAGTTGCCATGACATGTACACTTCAGGAACACCCACACAGCGGTGATCATAATTGACTCCTACTGGATGAAACCACGATGAATATGGAGGAGGGATTTTTTTTTTCTTTCGTCCTCTTGACAGGAACCCATTGTGCAACTTGAAAGGAGCAACGAGCTTAAAACGGTGCCTCTGGAAATCTGTGGGTGACGTCACAGACTTTGCACCTATGATGTTTTAAGAGCTGACACAGAAAAGCATGTCACAGATCTCTGAGGTGATCTCACGCTTCTCTTTAGGACAAAAGTCAGGTGAGGTTACGAAAGCACTCCAGGTATGCTGTGGTGGCTTTACTGTAGGATACAGACTGAAAACAGTGTTGTTTATGGTACAGCTGTAACATGAGTCCATCCAGTTTCCTTAGGTTGAGCTGATTCCTGGATAAAGTTTCTAACACTGTCAGTCAGGATTTGAAAACAATCGTGAGCTAAGCTCTAAAGATGCAACGTTCAGGTTCAAAAAGTGTTTTGCATAACTTGCAGTTCTTCTTGTCCTTAGCGGGCAACCAGCGGCGGTCTGCCGTGCAACCAGTACGCTGCTGTAGGTGCCGCAGGTTCTCTTGCTTGACCAACGATTATCTTCCACGCTTTTCGATCTAAGGCGATGGTTCTTGCCTGCTCGAGGTCAAGTCGAAGGGCCTTCAAATCATCCTGGATTTGTTTCATCCATGTCTTCTTTGGTGCATTTCGATGCACCCTCCAATCGGTGCGGCGGGTCAACCAGAGTAGGCCATGGGGGTAGCGGCTCGGGTCCATTCGACAAATGTGGCCAAACCAACGGAGTCGGCGGCGCTGGATTAGGTCGCCGATCGTCGGTTGGCTGCCGCAGCTGGTGAGGATGGTGTCATTCGAATGACGGTCGTGAAGGGAAACGCCGAGAATGCATCTAAGGCAACGCATTTGGAAAACTTCGAGCTTGCTCAGGTCATGTTTGAGCATTGTCCACGTCTCTGCGCCGTAAAGTAGAATGGGCAGGATCAGGGTTCGGTAAAGGCGGATCTTTGTCGCCAATGAGATGTTGTTCTTCTTCCAGACGCACCAGCGCAGGGAAGTGAATGCTGCCGCCGCCTGCCCAATTCTGGAGCGTATCTCCACTGATGATGCCACTTTCTTCTCCTCAACGAGGGACCCCAGATATTGAAATTATAACTTGCAGTGATCCTGTCAAAAGAGTTAAAAGAGTCCTTTTAAATCCAGATGTCCATTATTCTCCTGCCCTTTTTGGGGGCTGATCCACAACAGTTTCATATCAATCCTTCTTGAATGAGTTTACGAAGAAAGCCATGTTTCTGGATATTGGCGGGAATGCACTGACTGCAGTTTCCCAACTAATTTCCAGTTTTTTGACATTGTCACAATCCCGATACTGCTTTATTTTATTCAACTTTATTTTTGTAATTAAAGAAATTATTCTACTTTACAATTTCCCCCCAAACTTAGTTAGTTAAAGGTCCTTCTCTCATTTAAACAACTAAAAATAAAATGCTCTGCTATCAGCAAATAATTAAATGAAAGTGAGCACTTTACACCCACCCACCGTTACGTGACACATTTAACCTCACTAAACTGGGATAGCATACAATTACCTAACAAAATTAATGTTTTCTGTTGTTTTCACAGAGTTGTGAGTCCATATTGAAACTGCCAAAAACGCTCACCTTATAGTACTGTGTATGCCGCTTATTTACTTTCCAGCTCTTTGAAGCGTCGCAGCAAAATGTTGAGGAAAGGTTTTTTTTAAATGGACTAACAATGCGGTGGAGTTGTTGCTGCGAGTTACACAAAAGTACAAAGTTGCAAAAGCGAGTGAGAATTAAAGAATTTGAAGAAAAGCTATCTGGAGGATGTACAAACTGATATTAATCTTTAATAAAGCTGTCAAAATTGAGAGTAATCAAAACAACTGCTGTATAATGTACTCTGCTATCTTAGTTTAATTGGTCACATGACTGCATCATATGACTAGCATGTGTCATGTTTTAGAAAGTCTCTGTTTTCGCTGTCCACACTGCGATGCGAAAGCACCGTTTTGAAATGTATGTGTTTTCAAGAGGATTTTCCAAAACGCTGCACACCCTCTTGCACACAGGAGGGAGACACAGCTGAATCTAATTAACATGACGAGACAGGGAGGACGCAAAACTGAATACACTGACATAAGACACTGACCTTCACAATAAAACAGGAAGCTCAACACACATCCAAAGACACAGACTCAGAGACACGGGCTTTACACAGAGACCTGACGGAACTAGAACAGAGGGAACATGGGAACCAAAACCTGGGAACTAGAAATCTTAGCAGAAGACATAACCTAAATAAACTAAAACATAAGATAATATTAATTAACACAAAACACTGAGTCAACAGACTCAGGACCATGACAGAAGGTGTGTTGTGACAAACGTTTTCATAGAGGTCCATCTGGGCTTACCTTGGTGAACTTGTGAACTTTGTGCCTTTAGTCACAGTGAAAATCATCTACACAAAAACATGTTAGCTTTTGGCGAGTGCGCGCATCACTATCTAGCTGTACCGCTGTGCCTGTGTTAATGCATGTCTGCAGTCCTTGTCCAGTCGGTGAGTGCATCCCCAGTTTTAACTTTAAGTCCTGGTTTTTCCCCAGTTTCTCTGAGTCTTTCGATGACAGCATGTACCGAGGTGATGAAGCCCGCAATTTTTTGCACATTAAACCCTCATCTTAAATAATTTATTGCTAAATTGTTCAACTATTAGTCAGCACCATCTTTCACAGAGTAGTGAACTCATATCTCCATACTTACTCCAGAAAGAGTCAGCCTCTCTGGATGCTTGTTTCAACCCCAGCTACTCTATCACCATTGGTAAATTACCTGATAGTCATGAAATCTGATGAGCGATGCTCTTGTTACTTTGCTTAAGCTGTTGTCTTTAAGGAATGCAGCCTTGTGGGTAACCTGTACTGTGGGACGTGAGCTGCTACAGAAAAAAGTGACATGAGTAGCACATCGCAGCTACTACTGTTGAGTGCAGGCACAGATGGATAGTTGTAGTCAGCCCTTCTTTGTAAGATCACACACACACGTTCACGCACACACTCGGGACAATGAAGACAATACCGCAGTCACTGTCACTGGGGGTAAATGTGTCAGAGTTACACTGAAGCACCTGTCCGCCTGATGGAGATAATTTAATCTGGAAGGAACTCCCATCTGTCAACAGACAAGTAGGTGTGCGGTTAAGCTGCTGATGACTACATCCTTCTTATAACAGCTCAGAGATGACATGCAACGAGGGAGGAGACGCATAACATCCAGGAAATGGTCGACAATGAGTCTCAGCTGTTTTATTCACCCGTTGTTTCTGTGTCATACTGAGTGGGACAATTTAAAATAAATACTTCTGTCCCTTTGAGTGTTCACAGCACCCGCCTATGCCAGAAGCCTGTGTCTATGTCCATTTCAATGATACATCGTCTGCAGATGATTGTGGTATCTCATCCAAAGAATCTATTCAGCATTGCTCCCTCCATTAGGGTCTCTGTCGTGGTCACTTTCATGACCTCCTGGCTTATCTTTAGTTACAACTTAGCTATGAGATCGAGGAGGTATCAGTGCTGATCTGTAAGATCCTTTTTTGCTTTTCTGGTGATGTCAGTCACAGTAAATCTCAAAATGAAAACCACTTTGCTTCTTTCCTCCGACTCCTCATTTGAAGCTTTTTGTCTGTCACCAGCAGAGATGGGCAGTAACTGTAAACAGTAAACTGTAATCCGATTACTTTTTTCAAGTAACGAGTAAAGTGAGGGATTACTATTGCAAAAACGGTAATTAGATTACCGTTACTTTCCCGTAGGAACGCTGCGTTACTGCGTTACTAAAACCGTGATTTTTTTGCGAGAATGTCTCATGACAGTGACGTAAGCGAGTGCCACATTTGTGGCAACAGCTGTGTGCAGATCAACAATGGATCATATATCGAGTGCGGAGAGAGTATGAGCGTGCAGCGTTTAAAGCGTGGAAGTACTGACCTTACTTTGAGTTTGATTCCATAAAAAGTGACAAAAACATTAGTGTCCGTTGTGCGTGGGAAGAAAACTTCTTTTTACAGCGAAAAAAACCCCTAAACTTCCAAACAAGCACCGAGTAGCTACGACGTAATGGGAAACTCACAGAGAAACTCGCGGATTCTTCCACTGACCGCTGCGGCACACCTGCACCAGGGTAAACCTCCGCCTACCCCACTCCTGCTTTACAGGTGAAAATAGAGCAACAGGACCGCTAGTCTTTGACTTTATTTATTTTCTGCTGTGTTTTACTTGCATCTATTTGAAAGACTGAGTGTAAACACACACACACAAAAAAAAAATTTATGTGCTGGAATGTGCAGAAGATAGGTTTAAACAAATTTCTTCCAGTCAGAGAATGGTGCATATAATTAAATGTTTGCTTGATGCATAAAGTTAAAAGATTAAAACTAATAAAACAAGTTTTAAAAAGAGACTTTTCCATTTGGTTACATTTTGTATGATGATTATGCAGAAAAAGTAGAATTGGGCTGAAAGATCTATCGCTTTATCACCTATTCAGGTTGTAAATCGTGTTTTTAAAAAGTAACTAAGTAACTAAGTAATTAATTACTTTTGAAAATAAGTAATCAATAAAGTAACCGGATTACTTTTTTGGGGAAGTAATCAGTAATTAGTTACTGATTACTTTTTTCAAGTAACTTGACCAACACTGGTCAACAGGGGTGAATCTGACTGAGAAACTGGATGCTCATATGCAGAGTTGGGTGTAACAGCGTTACAAAGAAACACTTTACTGTAATCACTTCTCAGCAACATAGCATTGCTTGCATGTTTTTCCAATGGCGTTAGAAGATGGATCTCCCGCACACAGACGGGCCCTGCCTGAACCCAGGACGCTCTAGCTGTAAGGCAACAGTATCACTGTGTATCATGTGCAGCTGAAGGCGATGTAGCAGATTTTCTACGCAGCTGTCAATCCTACCTGTAGTGTTTCCTAGTTTTGAGCTTAATGTGATAGTTTTGACTAGAAACACACACCGTCACTTACCTTCTAAAGTAATGCATGTAATGCATTTAAAAACCAACTGAGTGTGAGTCATGACTGCAGCTAGTCTTTAAACACAGTCACAGCCACAAAATGCACAAAGGTGTGTGTCTCTTGTTTTTGCTGTGTTAACAGATCAGCTATTGTTCACTAGCTTGTGTCTATAGTCCCTATCTCTATTTGAACTGCGATAACATCACTAACCTGCACTGCCATGCCAACCACACAGAACAGTTAAAGCAAACACAATAAACCAACAGTTAACGGCACGCTTCCCAGAAATGTACGCAGACGGGACAGGCGACTGTGGAACAGGCGAAAGGGAAAAGACTGAATGCTGTACAATGGACAAATACCACTCTGTACTCACACTATGCATCTGACACCAACCTCGAAGTGCAATGCATCGACTAGTGCTGAGAGTGCCGCTTCCTGCATCTGCAGATGCTGCTTATCAATAACAAGTGATTCTGGCAATGCAGTGAAAACAAGTCAGATGCTGAAGAGCCTCTGAAATTGATGTCTGTGTTTTCATTTGTCTGCTTTAATAAAGGTTATATTCTGTATTTTGATTGCTCACTTTGATTGCACATCATTTAACTGGTAGTTGCGCTCAAGATATAGAGAGGGGGAAGTTCTGATCCAGACTTCTTCTATTAACAACCTCAATCCACAGGATGGCAACATTAATTTCTATTTTTGGTGCACGAATTAAACAGATTCACAGCTCTGCCTGAGTAAAGAAGGATTGTTGTACAAGAGGTTTGTATAGTAAGTGCTGCCTTTTCATTATTCCTGATGTACCGCGTTAGCTTCAATAACACTGAAGTGCCACACAGGCAGACGTGCAAAAACCACGTAAAGGAGCCTTTCAGGCTGCGTGAAACTCTTAACCTGAAACCAGAAAAGCACTCGAGCTTTTAAAAACTCCCCATATTTTTAAAAAGCACTATAATGAACATTATTTTAGAGACAAACACATTCCCGTGTATCGTCCTGATTGTAAAACAGAGCTTTCTACTTTGTCTGGAACACAGAGTGTCTTAATAAGCACCCTTCTGAGTTTCCATGAAAACCCTCTCTGCAGGAGCTTTCATGTCGATTTAAAAACCCTCCCTTACTTGCTCATTAAATGAGGTGACAGGCAGAATAAGGGGCACCGATCTGACATTTTCTGCATCACAAGTAATTAATAAGGCAATAATGAAAAAAGTAGAAGACAATTATTTGTTCCAGCAGCTCACTTCATTCTCACTGTCTTTAGCTCTTCCTGTTTATCTGCATTAAGAGAAAGCAGAGCGAGCGTGCTCTAACAACTCTGACTGCTAACACCTGCTCACCTGTTGCTCCTGTGCACCTCCCTGCAACTAACACTGGATCAGAGGACGTCATGGTCTGTCAACTCCACCTGACAGAAAGGTCATAAAGTTCAAGCAAATACTAACAGTAATAAAAACAATTTCATCCGGGGTGAGATGAGTCGTTTATGTCGAATGTATTTAAAAATAACACCGAAACTGTCACGGCGAGTGAGATGAGCCGTGTGGAAAATAAAGGAGGATCCAAACGCAGGCACTAGTAAAGGTGTGATGGTGGTTTATTAAACACAAAATAAAAATGGACAAAAGGCGAACCGAACAAAGACTAAACTATACTGGGAACAAACTGAGTACAGAACACGAACCTGAACATGAACGAGAGCGAGCAGAAACAGATTGACAGCAGGGAAACACACAGAAGAAGCAGGGTGGATACACAGACGGACCAGCAACTACAATGACAGAGGACACGACTTAAATACACACAGAGAAACATGGGAATCACACACAGGTGGTGGACACAGCTGGGAATAATCAACAAGACGAGACAGAGGGAAAACTGAACACACTCACATGAGACGCAAACCTTCACAATAAAACAGGAAACGAGAACACTACACCAAGACGCAGACCTGACACTGAGAGACAGACAGACAGAATGACACATGGAGCCTGAACTAAACGTGAGATACAACCGAGAACAAATCCTTAACATGAATAAACAGAAACATAGAATTCTAATAATCATCATCATTATAATAATAATACTCATAGCGCCCAAAACCACGACAATTATTCAAAAATAAACTAACAATCAAAACTCAAAATACTGGGTCGAAACTGACCCAGAACCGTGACAGAAACAAGTGACGCTCTAGTTTGTTTTTTTCTCCGTGTTTCTCTGAAGCTGCACGGTCGACAAACGAATCAATGACTGTGAAGTAAACGGATAAACAAGCTCCTCGTGACATTACTCACAAATTACTCAGGATTCAAGTCAATTAAATGAGGCATTATTAAAGCATCTGAAAGTGAATTATCATAATCAAAAACAAGTGGAGACCAGGTTCAGGGGAAATAGACGGAGTAGATAATTATTATTTTAACAAGAAAATTACACACCCTGCAAGCACCGCACTGAAATGGTGCGCCTGATATCCCCATGCTGGTTTTCCTCTACATCACTATATTCATACCCCTCCAGCACCCTCATTGCTACAGACCAATAACACTGTTGTGATGTCACAGCTTGGCTTGTAGGGGTAGACACCTGATGGAGTTGTGGTGGATGAAACACAACACATTGACCCACATGTAAGCATGAAACTAAATTCTAATGTTTGGACACTTAATGGGCATTTTATTATTATACATTTAAATATATAGGTTTAGGCAATTAAAATTACTTGGTGGGTTTTTACAATAAACTATGTGCGCCTTAGCATATGCTACTTCCGGTGGGGAAACTCCTGTAGGGCGCTTTGTTTCCGGTGTGATATTTGCTCCGGTTTTCCAAAACAAGTCAACCAAATGGATGAATCAAGCGGCGATTTACATTACTCAAGATGTCTTGGGCATTTACTGAATGTATCTGTAGATGATGTTCATCGACTTGTCGATATTTTTTCCCCGCGCCTCAGAGCAAAAGAGAGAAAGGATTCAAATTTTATATTTCTCAGTATTTGTGTACGGTGGTCCCTTGTTTATCGCGGGTGTTGTGTTCGATTTTTGTATGATTTTTGGGTCCATCTTCGCAGTAGCGATTGACCGCAAAATAAAGCTACCGGAAAAATCCAACTCTAAATCTAGTCTTAAAACAGGAAGTTAGCATTTTCTCGTGCACAGGGTCTAATGCTGTTTATCTATTAACATCATCATACTCTTGGGTAAATATCATATCCATTGTCATAGCTGGACTGGCCCGGTATGCCCGATGGTGATTTATTTTTTATTTTTTTTGTAACGGCATGAACAATGAGAGGTGGTGGATTAGCCAGATGCTGGCCGATGTGTAAAAATAACTCAGTTGTTTGGTTGTGGCTGTGACGGAGCTTCCACAGAGGCCAGCAGGTGGATGAGGGAAAGGGGAGGCAGGAGGAGCAGAGACCGAGGCGGCCATCGGTCCGAGTGTCAGGTGAACTGAACTTCAGGTAAGAAGTTATGACCTGCAGTCTATCTGGGTCAGATATGAACCAAGTTTAGGTGGAGTTTATTTTAGTTTTGCTGACTTTTTACAGTCAGATACAATAACTTGTACTGCGTACTAGCTAGCATGACGGAGTTTCCATACAGCTGGGTGCTATGATGTTACTGATAGTGAACTTTATTTTATTTATCAGGTTAGTTAGTAGAGTTGCCAACGGCTCCTTAAAAAATGGAATCGTCCCGCATTCAGAGAAAATATTACGCGTTTCGTATTGAGCCGAGAAAGAACACAGTTTGTCCCGGACTTCAGCTAGAATGGAAAAAGACACAAAGCTGGAGTTATTCTGTTTCTTTATGCTGCACAGCTGCCTCTTCTTCTCTCATCCTCTCCCCTCCCTTTCCTGTTGCTACTTCAATCATGTAACTGATCAATGATCAGCTGATCGGCTTTTCTCTCTTGTTTGTTTATCGCCCACTTTACGCCAGAAAGAGGAAACCAGCAGATGTCGCACTAAACAACAGCAGCACGTTTAAGCTTGATCAGCTGTTGTTAGAATTTATTTAATATACATTTCTAATATCAGCTGATGTTTGCTGGAGCCACAGCTGTAAAGCTGCTGGTCATGATGTCGGTTTGGATATGTGGTGAGAGGGAAACATGAAGATGAAACCAGGAGATGTCCTTACTGAATCATCAGAGCTGAACAGGTGATGGAGAAACAGGTTTACCTTTTAGGTGACATGGATGAGTTGAAGGGAAGTTATGAACTGTTTCTGAGAGACAGATAACACCAGGATCCTTTTCTAAGTAGCTGACAGCTGGTAACTGTGCAGGGGCGGGTCTAGCAAAGTGTTGCCAGGGGGGCAGGTAGGGCATTAACAGGGAAAGGGGGGAATGTCTCACTTTTAATAAATAATTATCTGAATCTTACAACCAAAGTTTTTATCTGATGTAAAATCTATAGAGATCATACATATACCAACAGGACAGACATCACTGTCACAACAGCGTTTGTTTTCATTCAAAGGCTTTATGGCTTTTCTTATAATACCTGGTGGGCCGGTCTCTAGTGAAAATGCCCGGGTCGATTTTTGGTCCCAGTCCAGTCCTGTCCTTTGTGCTAAATGGAGGAACTCTAAAGCTTTCTTTCCCTGGCTTTATTAATGATTTGAATTTTTTTTCTTCACTTAAAAAAAACAAAGAGCAAATATGCCAAAAGAATTTACCAGGGTATTGCCCATTTATTTTAATGTTTTGTTTCACTGCTCCCTTTTATGCACAATTTAAATGCCTGCTATATATTTATCTTTTCTGTTTTTTTATTGTATTTTTTATTCATTTATTTAATTTTCTTTTATTCCCCTAATGCTGTATTTCTTGTAGTGTTGTACTGTTCCTAACTTTCATTTGTATTATTATCCTCTTTGAGAGTTTGCATTTTGCAAAACTGACTCCACACAGTCAGTTTTGCAAAGCTGACTGTGTGGAGCGAGGAGGTGAAGCCAAGTGCAGACAATCTAAAACAAAACTCAAACTAGAAAGAAAACATGACACATCCTAAACCCGTTTTTAAAAAAAAAACAAAAACCTTAAACATGGCTACTTGGCATGATTACATAAAGACGTGGGAACATGGCAGGATAGCAGGCAATCTGACAAAGACTGAATGAACACAGGGGAGCTGATCAGGGGAAGTGGAAACACATGGGAAAACAGCTGACACTAATCTGATATAAGGAGACAAAGGAAGCAAAGCCGACTACGCTGACATAGGACACAGACTTTCAAAATAAAACAGGAAACATAAGACGCAAACATGACAATACAAACCTGACAACCTGAAATTACAGACAGAAATACACGAGACTACCCAGAAGACGTAAGTGAAACATAAATAGATTAAACGTGAGGGAACTAAATAATGAACCTAGAACATTAACATTATCTTCAAATGATAACAAAAGAGATCAAAAACCAAATGAAAGCGACCCCGCCTCTGACAAAGACGAGCTTCTCTTGTTCCATGCGTGTTTTTTTTCCGCAAGGTCGCAAAGTTACCGCATCAAAAAAATGCCATTTACTCAGTTCCTGTAGCGGTTTTGATCACAACTCCAGTTCTGATCCAGACGTTTCTATAGCTAATAAGCTGCTTTTCAATGGCATCACTTGTTTTCAGCAGAAACGTGAATAGATCAGATGTGGTTCAGAAGCTCCTCTCCATAAAATGTCCCGAGGACCAGATTACGCTTAAATTGATTAGTTTTTTTTTGCAAATGCAAAAACCTGCCCTCACTCATCCCTCTCTTCCAGTGCCCGACACCTGTTCATTTGAAAGCTAATTCTCTTTGATTTTATGGAAGCAGCACGCTGATAAAGCGCCCAGATAACGCTCTGAATCGCACGGCCATCCTGCTCTTTCCCTGCGTCTCTAATTAAGATCCTGGTGCTGCAGCACTAATGTTAATTCACAGGTGTCTGCTGCCTGCCAGTCACCATGGCAACTTCAAGGTATGCCGCCTAATCCACAACACACACACACATCATTTTATTCTTTTCCTCTTATCAGAACTGATTAATCTGGACAGTAAACAATGTTCACGGCAGCGTGGGCAACCTACCGCTGATTTCTCCAGAACAGGAAATCGAGGCTGTCTGTTAAAAGACAGATCTTAAAGTGCATTCTGGATGGCAAATAAACCATTAAGATTTGTTCCTGAAAGAACACTAAAGCCTGTCAGCTGCCTAACTCCCCTGGATGTTTACTCAGGCCATGAAGAGTAGATCAACATAACTGCGAGCGCTAAGAGTCTCAGAACGGGCAGCTTAAAAACCTGCTGATGGCAGATCAATGCCGACACCTTCAAAGGAATTCAGGTTTCACTCGTGGCATTTCTGCACTTCATCTCAAAACACCATCCCTTTCTTTCATCACTCAATAGTCTGCAGTCTTTTATAGCATTTCTACTTCCCCTCTGTGCTCCGTCTCAGTAATAAGCCTCCTGCATATCTGCATATTGTTACATCTGGGAGTGTAACTGCACATGTATTCAGTCTGCAGGTGTTTGGTTTAGTATGAAATTTTAACCGTTCTGGAATTAAATAGAAGCCTACACAAGTTCCAGAGCACTACGGTTTGCTCTTCCAATTCCTGTTTTTAAGGTCATGTTTGCACAGGAGTATTATTACAACCTGATGTCTGCGTCTTTCCTGCCTCATTCCAGAAAGAAGAAAGAAGGAGGAGGTGGAGAACACAAAACCACTTTGGAGGAAAAAAAAGGTTGAAGGTGCTCATTGTCATAATCACATTATCATCACAGTACTTCTGTGTTTTTTGCAAAACATGACAGGTTTGTGGTGAAATGTTAACTTCACAAATTACAGGCACGGCGTGATGGCATGGGATTAAGATTGCAGAAAACCTGATAAATTACTAGAGATCCCCAGATAAGAGTAGTCCTGTGTGAAGAGCTTTTATCGCCACATCTCCTCTTGTTTTATTTGTGTGCAGCAGACGTTTGGAGAGATTTGAAGCGTGCTTGCAGCAGTCGATAGATGTTTCTGGGTTGGGCACAGTTTGACTTTTACTGTCACAATCTAGTGGTTTCAAGGAAAATAAAATACAAAAGAAATGCTTATAGAGAGCTGTGCAAAAGTTTTGAGCCACTCCTTCTTTCTTTCTTTTGTGGAGCTCTTTCTCTTTGGACATTGGCTGCTTTTTCACTCATTTTAAGTCCAGTCTTTGCACCTGAACATTTTCATTATTTGTTTCTTAAGCTACTTAAGACTGACCCGTGAATCGTTCAAGTATAAAAGAAAAGCACCATCTGCTGTTCACTGAAGCATCATCTGAAATAATCTCACAGAAAGGTTGCCTGTCAAGTAGTCGTTCCTAAGGGGGGTGTAGCGGTCGCAAGGTAATGTGAAGGGGACCAGACGGCAAAAAATAACTCGGTCTAGGGATGCAATGATACCAATTTTTTCAAACCAATACGATATCTATACTTGGATCTGAGTACTTGCCGATACAGAGTACAAAAACCGATACGTCTACCACACACACACACACACACACAAATGCAATGAATTGGAAGACAGGTTTTATTTTATTCCCTGCCAATAAAAAATAAAATCTTAATAAAAATGACCACAAAAAAATTTCAAGTGAAAAATAAGCACTTCTGTTAAATTACTGCAGAGTCTCCACATTGTAATTTTACAAAATATCACTGAACTATCGGCACTGTCTCGAGCTTTCGGAATAATAAATAAACACTTCTGTTTGGAATAAAATAAATACAAATTAGGTTTGCGAATAAATTAAACTTTTAAATTATTGCAGAGTGTCCATATTGTAAACAAACAAACAAAATAATTATTATAAAATAAATAATAAATAAAATAATAATTGGCCCCCGAGTGGCCAATCTAAAAAACTACAACAGAAATGACAAGCCACCCTCTGATTAATGAAATAAGTTAGTATCGGTTCATGGTATCGGTTAACTTTTACGAGTATGAGTACACACACATTTTACAGTATCGGCCCCGATACCCGATACCAGTATCGGTGCATCCCTAACTCGGTCCTCGGTCGTTTTTCAGAGCTCTGATTATATTTCTCTTACAGGTACACACGGTTTCACACTCTCAGCAGCAACACATCTAAACATAAACAACCCAGCCCCCCCAAACCCCGCCTCCTTAAATAGGCACCGGTCATACCACCACCAATAAAATGTAAACAATTTCCCCCAACACACTCCAGCTACAAATAAACATATACAGTCATTTTAACACACCTCACATACATCTGACTACAAACAAACCCCAGTTAAATAATACACAAACTAACTAAATCAAATCAAACTAAAGATTCACCCCACTCCCACCCTCAGCCCTCATCTGATGGTTTACCCCACTAACAGTGGATAATTAGGGAACTCATTTCAGGTGAACATCATTAGCCTGTAATCATGGGTGAACTCCATGAATTACACCTTCAGGAAGTTGACCTCAAAAGAGAGAGAGAGGACTTCAAAACAAAAGCATAACAAAACCAAAACTTCCTGTTAGACATTGCAGGTGTGTGCTTCACCTTAGTGAGCGAGATGCTTCCCAGCACCCTCACACTGGGGAAACTGGGAGAAAAGGCTGGGGTATGGCAAATTACAACTGGACTGAAAATCAAGTAATGAGTTAAAATTTGCACGGAGGAAGTCAGGAGAAAGATACAACAGCCATCTGTAAAATAAGCTGGAGGCTCTGTCACCAGTTTGGGGCCAGTGCTGCTGGGTTTGATGGTACCAAATTGATGGTACCATCCAGTTTTTAATCGACCATATTTTGTGGAAATTGTCTGACTGGCAGTGGCTTCAGTCATCCTAAACTGTCAGGGATCACAGGTCTAGAGACGCTCAGGGTAAGACTCCAAAAGTCACAGTTGATTGTGTTTATTTACTGTGAAATGTGCAACACAATATGATCAACAGTAGTGACTGTCCCCTCGAGGCAGGGTTTTCCACAGATCCATTTGATTCGACAGACACAAAACAGCTCACTGCTCTCCAGCGCATGCTTCTCCTGGAGGATCTGGACTTTACCAACTGCAGCAATTCAATGATTCAGCAAGGACTGAAGGTCTGAGAAGTGAGGGACCGTGACACAAACTCACTACCATGGTCTGTGGGAGTGTCTGGGAGGTTTTCCACCTGTGGCAGCTGGTCCTCCCCTTTTTGCATGGGACCTCCAGCACCTCACCTGCACTTCATCTCCAAGCAATCAGCAGGAGAGCTTCTTAAACCTGTGCAACCTCCTTTCCCTTGCCAGTAACTAGGCTGACCTCCTGAAACTCTTTCTAGTTGTCTTTCTCTGTGTTTCCCTGTGTTCAGAGGTGGTTGCTTCCACGGTTTTAACTCACCTGGATATGTTTCGTCTCACTGCCTGCTTGCCTGCCCGTCAGCCTTCCATTACACCTCGGACTCTTTGGAAATTCCCTCGAACCTCCCCTCCTCAGAGCTTGCAAACCTGGACCTGCAAAGTAAGGATAATCACTCACCAGTAAATGTCTCTCCATCTGTTTCAGAATCCCTCCCGTTCCTCTGTCTCTCGCTGTGACCACTTCAGTGACCCAGTTTGTTTGGACAATCCTTCCCCCGCTCCAGTAGTTGATTCCCCGTGGCCCTTATTAACCTGACTCTCAACTTGTTAAGCATTTTCTGTTATCAAAATAAACTTTCTTGAAAAATAGTTATTTTACGTGTGATGGTGTCTGCATTTTGGTCCATTCCTTGGGTGAACCTTGAGTTCATGACAGGAACACTAACAGGCGGTCGCAGCAGATAGCCCCGCCCCTCCCTGAGCCTGGTTCTGCCGGAGGTTTCTTCCTGTTAAAAGGGAGTTTTTCCTTCCCACTGTCGCCAAAGTGCTTGCTCATAGGGGGTCATATGATTGTTGGGCTTTTCTCTGTATCTATGAAGCACCTTGAGGCGACTTTTGTTGTGATTTGGCACTATATAAATAAAATTGAATTGGGAACAAAACAAAAGTTACTGAACTTTTACTGTTGCTCAAGAAGCCTGGAGAACTTTCCCGAAGACTGCGTTAAGAAATTATAAGAAAGCTTAAGAGAGTTCAAAGTTCAATTCATTGACTTTTAAGTTCGTTTTAAATATACAAACTTTTTCTCTCCCGTTTTCTGAGTAAACTAGAAACAATTGAGTGGCTTGAAACCTTTGCACAGTATTGTTTAATTTTATGTTTCGAGAATATTGTGCACATCTAATATCTTTAGAGTAATCAGTTACAGAGCTGGTGTCCCATTGAAAGCAGACAGTTAATTAAACAGGCGATGAAACTGAGAGTCTGTATAGACCTGTAGTTTTTCCACAAAGAAAACTGATCTGTTATCCATATACCAATGGACCCATAAGCAGAATAAATAACGACACGGTATGAGTAATATGTTATCCATTTCCATTCACAGTAAAGTGCAGCATTTTTCCTTCTGCTTCCACTTTCTCTAACTGTAGCATCACTGCAGCAGCAGCACCAACGTCTATGCCAGGGGTGGGCAACTCCAGGCCTCGAGGGCTGGTGTCCTGCAGGTTTTAAATCTCACCTTGGGTCAACACACCTGAATCAAACGATTCGTTCGTTACCAGGCCTCTGGAGAACTTCAGGACATGTTAGTCGTGTCCAAATTCATGGGCTGCATCCTCCTGAGGACCCGGCCTTCGCGGTCTACGTGGGCCGGGTCCTCAGGAGGTCGGGTAGGCCGGAAGTAAACGGCTATGGAATTGGACAGTCTAGCCTTCTCGATCTACTCCCGCCCTTAATTCAGAGTATTTCTGGTTGTCAGCGCCACGGCACGAAAATCGAAAATGGACCCCGAAATCTTTCTCCGTTTTTTGTGTTCATTTTTAATTATCAACGAGCTAACCCACATTCTCGCCTGAAAATATGTTTAAAGTTTATTTTGTGGCCCAGAAAGATTAATAAGAGTAATTTTAAAACTTAGTAGCGGTCGCCATTGCCGGAAACTGGAGCTTGGCTGGGCCGCGCTATGAATTCTGGGATATGGTGGGCCAAGAAGGACACACCCGACCCATCCTTCAAATTCGGGGAAAAGGAGGCCGCATTTGTCGGCTGCATTCGGAGGAGTCTACGAATTTGGACAGCCTTCGGCGCGTCGCTGTGACGTAATCGGTCTACAAATGCGGCCTCAGGAGGATGCAGCCCATGAATTTGGACACGACCGTTGAGGAGCTAATTTAGCCATTTAAGTCAGCTGTGTTGGATCAAGGACACATCTAAAACCTGCAGGGACACCGGCCCTTGAGGCCTGGAGTTGCCCACCCCTGGTCTATGCAGACACCACACAAAGGCTTGCTGCAGCAGTTCAGCAGGGTGACCGTCACACACACACAGAGGTAGGTGGAGTGACCCTGATATTGTTCTGTGCGTTTCCCCTCCAATCATTATTTCCACTTTGTGTCCTCCATGCCTTCGCTATCCGGCTTTTTTTCATTATACTTAAGTTTGTCTACTTTTACTCCAGTGTTTAAGTTGCCGCCTCAACTCGACTGTTTTATCAGCTTAAAATTAAAGCTTTTTAATATGTTCTTTGATGGTTAAGGGATATTTACACAGGAAACGATAAAGAGTAATGTGGTGACCATGCCATGGAAGGTCAGTGAAATTCAGTGACGTGTAAGAAGTGAGCATATCCAAAGGTAAACTTTTCTAGGCTGTGTTTGCCCAACATTCACTCTGCAGTAAATCACAGGTTGGCAGGCCATTATATATCAACTGTACTGACTTCAGCAACCCTACAAAACCTCCATGGATCCCTAGAAGGAATGCTTTTTATTAAACACCCAGGGAGAAAAGCTAAACCCTCAGCGCTGCCACAGTGTTCACTTTTGCAATCTGAAGGAACATTTGGACTCCAAAAACAGCTTTTACATCAGATTTGACAAGCAGATGGACTCTCACACAATTTAAAAAAACAAAAGCTACCTTTTATCTGGATTGCACAATTTTGTCTGTGCAGCAGCTTTTGTCTTTGAACATTCTGTGCAATCAAATGCGCAAAAGGAGCCTCTTTTATCTCAGCTTGTGCGGACATGCACACAGCTTACAGACCGGCCTCAAAGTGTTCATCGGAAAGCTGTCGTTCTACACGGTGAGAAGAAATAGAGGTTTCAAACGCATCGTTAAAGGTTGAGGGAACAAGAGTTGCAGAGATGAAACCGTGTAGTGTGCTTTTGTTTATAAGGACATTGCGTCAGGAAGAGGTGAATAATGTGCTGCTTTGTGGGAGAACAAATGCTACAGCACTCCCCTTGATATCATCCTAATATGATGAGAGATTAAGGAGGAAAATAGCCCTCGCCTTGTCTCCAGGGTGTTGATGACTAGTTAATGTAACTGCCTTCATTTCCTTCCATCCAGTTCATTGTGTTTTCTTGGTGAAAGGAGAAGCTTTGGCAGTTTTGTTCCCTTAATAAAAATCAATACTGGCTGTCAAAGAGGTGGACATTTCCTGTCTTTTATGACAAATAAAGGAAGATAAATGCAAACATTGTTTTTCATCACTGCGCCACTTTTATCTCCACAGCGATGTTGGTAAATACAGGAGTGGGATGGATGCAGGAATACTCATTGCGCTTTCTTAAAAGAAAGTCGTCATATTTCACACATGCACCTTATTAAGTTTCATAATTTTACGAAACCTAAACATCAACATTAAAAATTCCGTCTCCAGCTTCTCAAATGTGAATATTTAGATTCTTTGAAACTTGCATCTGACATTTTCCATTTTAAGAATTATTAATAAAAACACTGATTTTTATTTTCTTTATAGATACGAGATGCAAAACCTGCTACTACAAACTAATCACTCACTCTTTTCTGTCACACTGACCGTATGATGGGTTTTCTCTTTTTCTTTTCTTTTTTTTTTAAACAATCTTCATCTCCCTCTCACCTGTAACAAACGCTCCCCGTGTTGCCATGGAAACAGTGACATGGTAGGTTTGGTTTGACAGCACATTTTCTCCAGTTTTCACCCTAACAGAGTGTGCAGCTAAAGTGCCTCTTGAGTTCACGGCTGCTGAGCCACAGCGCTTTTGGATCAGGCTTACCCGATCTCATTGGTTCGGTTCAGAGCGTGCTCGCCGGCAGGGTCAGCGGGGGCCACGCTGCTGGCTGCTCGGTGATAAACAAAGCACAAACACCCTTCGTGGACAGCCTGCCTTTGACTTTACACACTTATGACACCTTCCCCTCCGTGTGCTTTCTCCCGTTTTCAACAGTCAGTTGACAAAGGCCTGAACTGAACCAGTGCTCAGGTTTAAACTTACCTGGTAAAACAGAACAGAGCAAACTGAGCTGCTATATCTCTACCAAATAATATGACGTTGATAACATCATGGGATTCCCATGATGCATTGAGTTTTTCCTTTCCAGTCATCTTTCTCACTCACTATGTATTAACAGACCTCTCTGCATTGAATCATATCTGTTATTAATCTCTGTCTCTCTTCCACAGCATGTCTTTATCCTGTCTTCCTTCTCTCACCCCAACCAATCACAGCAGATGGCCCCGCCCCTCCCTGAGTCTGGTTCTGCTGGAGGTTTCTTCCTGTTAAAAGGGAGTTTTTCCTTCCCACTGTCGCCAAAGTGCTGCTCATAGGGGGTCATATGATTGTTGGGTTTTTCTCTGTATCTATGAAGTGCCTTGAGGCGACCTTTGTTGTGATTTGGCGCTATATAAATAAAACTGAATTTAATTGAATAACTTTTGGAGCTATTGCTCCAAAAGAAAAACACTAACGAAACCTAAACTGGGAGAAGCTAACCAAAACAACATGAGAAACATAGAAAACATGCAAAAACCTGAAAACCAGGAACGAAGAAGCTGAGACATGGAAACACAGAGGAAACGCAGACGAACTGACAAGGAACAGAGGAAAATACACACAGAGGGAAACAAGGAAATGGTAAACAGGCGGGGAACACAGCTGAACATAATCAGACGAGACAAGACGGTGAGGAAGCAAAACAGAATACACTGACGCAGGGGACTGTCAAAGTAAAACAGGAAATACACGAACATGGAAGCCAGGACTCAAGGAACACAAGGTAGGCACAGTGACAAAACCTAAGGACTGGAAAATCTCTTAAGTACTAAAGAATAACTAAGGAAACCATGAAAAACCACTAAATCACAGAACAATAAGAAAACAGAACATAAACACAGAGTCACCTGACTCATTTTCAATACCATTTGGATACCTTTGATTTTCTATCAACAGTTGGTTTGCGTACATGAAGTGTTTCATATTACCCTTTTATTAAATAGAATAAAATTCAATAAAAAAAATCAATCAAGAAAAGAATAAGCAAATATCTAGTGAGGTTCGTAGGCGCTATAGATGCTGAAGCTTGGGATGAGTTGTGTTGTCGTCCTTTTAAAGCCTTGGCATCTAATTCTATTTGGGAAAGGCAGTTTAAACTTATAAATAGGCTTTATATTACACCTGAGAAGAGACACATAATGTTTCCAGCTTTGCCTAATCTCTGTAACAAATGTCAGTCTGCTGTTGGTTCCTTTTTTCATTGTCTGTGGAGCTGCCCTGTTATTCTACAGTTTTGGAGATCACTCATAGATAAGCTATGTACTATATTTAATTGCCGACTGCATCTGGGTCCAAGGACTTGCTTATTAGGACTAAATGATGAGCTACCTGCCGGCTTTCGCAGCAAAGATCTCCTTCACATACTGCTACACTACGCTCGAAAGTGCATTATGGTACTGTGGATTTCTGATAAGGCTCCATCTGTCAACCAGTGGCTACAGTCTGTGATATGTATTGTGCCAATGGAAGCCTTCTCTACAGCACTTAAGGACAAACCTTTCCTTTTCTATCGCATATGGGACCCTTTTTTGGCCCATGTGGACACTCCTTCTGCTCAGAGGTTGAAATCGGGCTTACGGGATTTAGCCTGGCAACAAAGAGACGATTGTTAACCTTTTTCATTGTTTATTACTATTGCTGTTGGCTTTTTCTTTCTGCCTCCCACGTCCTGCTATACATGTAGATGCATCTTTGTCCTATGTACGTATATGCTGGTGACTGCTGTTTTCCTGCTTTGCAATTAAAAGTTCAATAAAAAAAATAAAAAAATAAAAATCTAGTAAGGTTAAATGAAGTGCTTGCGCTTGTCTCTATTTATTTTACTTTGCTTAACTGGTTCAGTAACCAGTTCCACCACACCTGTCCAGACAAATAAGCTCACAATGCAAGTAAGTAGTTCAGACTTTAAATGCATGCAGTGTTGTCTGAACTGAGAAACAAAGGCTTTAGTAATACTTGTCCATGTATTTGGAGTGGGTCTGTCTATCAAATTGATTGATCCATTTTCTAAGCAGAGAAGCCCAGACCTTCCTCCAGCCGTCCACCTCCTCCAGCTTATCCCGGGGCAGCCACGACATGTAATATCTCCAGCGTGACCTAAGTCTGGCTCGATCACCCAGGGGACGCCCATCTTTGTCAGATGCCAGAATCCTCTCAACCGGTTTCTTTCATTCTTAGGGGGAGAAGTAGCTGTTCTACTCTGAGCTCCTTGAATGACCTATGTCCATATCTCTGAGAGAGAGACCAGCCAGATGGATTTAAAAAAGACGCATGCATTTGTTTTCTCTATTGTGATGATATGAACAATATTTCTTGCTTCGTATGAGACAGTCTGACTGGAGTCTGTGGAAAACATGGAAACCTCACCAAGATCTGTCGATCTGCGGTGCCGTATTTGCCCTGAGAGCGATATAACTGCTTCAACCAAGTTTGTTGAGTTAGTTTTTAGAGACCTGTTCTCATTGGCTGCCACTTTTAAATCTAGTTTGAATCAATAAAAGATAAATAAAGAAAAAATGTGCACACACACACACACCTATAAACAAGCAGCTAATCAAGGCAAAGCAGACTTTTATTACAGATCCACCTACAGTAGTGTTGGTGGATCTGTAATAAAAGTCTGCTTTGACTTGATTAGCTGCTTGTTTGCTTCCAAGGCTTTGTGCCAGTTAAAGAGACGATAAAGGAGCAACGTTAAGGCCAGATTTATTGTGCATACAGTAGCCAACAGTTTGCTCATTCACAGGCCAATCAGGGTAAAGTTTTAAGAGAATCACGGCAACAATCAGTAAGACCTGATAAAGGCTGCGATTTATGATGCAGTTTTACAGCATGATGACTTAAATAACAGGAGGATCCTAATAGCTTTTCACTGGCACATGGTCTAAAAAGAAGCTTTTAAAAAAAGTAACAGTCTAATAACCGGGCATTTTACTGGAAGTGAGAACTAAATTATACTCAGAACATTTTAAAATAGGATACAGTAATAGGTAACCATACAGAAACTTGGGGGAAAGGATGTTAACAGGATTGACATTCTGCAGAAAATCACAGGAGTAATATGTTTTTCTATGGTAAGATTGCTGTAATTACACATGTGGGAAGTCGTTTTTGACGTTTGTTTTTCCAAACCAGAACGCCGGTGACGTAGCAGCTCAATCGACTCATCATCCATCACAATTCACAGGTTCCTGTCATGTGAGACGAACAGGAAAAACAAGTGTTCTTGTCGTTGGCTGGCTGTATTTCACAAACAGCTCACCACCACACTGAGATTTAAATAAACAGCAGCCAAAAACGCCCCATTTAAGTGCTACTATAAGCACTTTTATTAATTATATAAATAAGTAAAAAGTGCGACTTGATTAATAAAATTCCTTTGAAAAAAATCCACAGGTCCTGCTAAAGTTAGAAAACTGCAGCACTGTGTGAAGCACCATTACGATTAGTTTTATGAATAATTGCATTAATCTGTGTACATGAAAAATAAGCACCAAGCCCATTAGCACTAGTGTTTAAAACTACATTTCATAGCATACCTCTGGGGGAACATTCAGCCCCAAGTTATCAGTTAATCAACTATAACAGCTCATGCAAGAGATGCATTTGTTTAGCTTTTGAGGACAAAATGTAATTTTCCAATGGTGCCAAAGTGCTTGCTCATAGGGGGTCATATGATTGTTGGGTTTTTCTCTGTATCTATGAAGCGCCTTGAGGCGACTTTTGTTGTGATTTGGCGCTATATAAATAAAATTGAATTGAATTGAATTGAATTGAATTTACCGCACACATACAGCTTGGAGGACCGTGTTGAATCGGCTTACTTCATTTAACGAGACAAAGAGGCCTACTACACCTGGTGCTTCGTCTGTTATTACCTGAACAACCACTAATCCCAGTACTGCTGAACCTCGTAGAAACCTAAGAAATCCCATACACTACATAATGAGAATGAAAATCCCCTGGTAGGTCAAGAAGCCAAGAAGCCTTATTCAGTTAGAACAAATGAATCTTGTTCACCACCAGATGGAAATGTGAAAAAGCGTGAAAATATGGGAAATCATCAGCATTGACCGTATCACTGATGTTAGCATAACCGTGATAGAAAGGACCCAATCATACCTTCCTAATATTGGAGTCAACCAACAGGACCGCTCCCTCCAGCATCCTGATCAATAAGATCCTAATCAGGACTGTCTAACAGGATGTAAGTGTGTGGCCAAGTGATATTTCAAGCTATCACATCATTTGGTATCTTATGGCGTTCTTTCCTCGTCATTTTGTGCATTTAAAATTGATCAAGAATCTCATATTAGCGACTCTGATGTTGCTTTAGGAACGAGGATTTGGTGAAACTTTAAGTCATGTGGATGTCACACAGTGGAAATTTGTGTTTATCTTGTATATTGTTTTTATTCTGATTTTTAGTGTTTATTCATGAGTGTCGTTTTATTTGCATGGTTTTATTCTGTTTCTATTGCATGGTTTTTAGTGTTTTATGTGACATAGTTTTTAATCCACTGTGGACTGGCTACACATGGGACAAATTAGCTGATAGGGACCACCTGCTGAAGCATGGCTGTGTGCAGAGACCTTTCAAAAGCAGGCTAGCTGAGCACTGAAGGAAAAAAGGCCCCAGACTGGAAGGTGAATGCTAGATGGCCAGCGTGACATGGCGACCCAGTCCTGACCTCATGGAACGGCAACAGTAGGAGACAACGCGTGTGACTGGCAGCAGCATTTGTGAGTAGGGTCTCTACTGTTGTTTACTGGGTGCAGCTGGATTGGGAGAGGGTCGCCATGGCCATGAGCCAGGGCCGCTTCTGGGACCATTGTTCTGGCCCCTATTTGTTTGTTTTTTTTCAGGACACCGACGCAAGGGGAGCTGTGGCGGTGGTCGCATGATGGATTCGGGTGCAGAATGCAAGCTGGGCTGGGATGTGATAGGCCCGTCGAAGGACAAGAAGATGGGAGGCTCTTCCTTGTCTGCCGAAGACGGGGCTGGTGTGGACTCTGCTCTAAAGCAGGAATTCCTGGCCTGCTGATGGACCCATAATGAACATGTGGCATAATTATAGCAGGGGGGTTTTAGTGAATGTAGAAAATGGTAGTTTTACAGGTTTTAGAATTGTTTTATTTAGTTTTAGAAGATTGACAACATTTTATTACGTACATTTTAAGGGTGTTTTTTTTATTTGTGCTCCCTGGCCCAGTAATAAACTGTTTCTGATCAGACCTGCTTCATCTCTGTGCCCTGGGTATCTGACTCGCTTGCTCCCCCTTGTATTTTAAAGAATCTTTCTTCTTAGCAGGACATTTTGGCGCGACTGCTTTAGTGTCCCCATGTGTTACATGTATAAAGATGTGTCGGATGGATGGACGACAGACACCTTATCATGGCATATCTTTGGCATATCATAAGTTGTTACAGTGAGCTTTTTTCTGATGTATTTGTGAGTTTGAGACAAACAAACGCAGTGAGCCTGTAGTGTGATTTAACTTGGGTAACACACGCATAGGCCAGCTGTGTGCAAACTATTCTGTGATGAACTACAACATGTTGCACATCCTGAATGTGTCTCGGTTTTGGAGCTTTAACCCAGTGTTTAAAGGTCATTATTTTTTTGTTGTTGTTGTTTTATGGACCGCTTATGTCTCAGTTTGGTTCTTTAAAATACTAGTAACATAGTTATGTCATTATTATAACCTCTTTTTTTAGTCCAGTGTGTTTTCTTTTGTATGCCATTCTGTCCTGTCCTCTTGTCTCTGTAGTTAGTCTTGTTTCCCCGGTCTGGTTATCTTCATGTCTGAGTCAAGATCACATCTTAGTTTCTGTTCCTGTGTTTCCTGATGTTCACTTTTACTCGCTCTGTCTCATTGTCCCTCATTTGTTCCTGTCGTGTTTCCCACCTGTTATTCCTTATCCTTATTACCAGCTGTGTCTCCCCTTGTTCTCTATCACGTCCCTCTTCTGCCCGTGTGCTTCCTCGTTCCATGTCTTTTCTTAGATTATGATTTGTTTTGTTTTTTTTTGGCTTCATGACACAGGTCATTTTGGTATTTTATTTCCCCTGAGTGTGCCAGCATTAAAGCTAAAGGTAAAAGGTCTGTTTTCCATGCTCTGCATTTGGGTTCACACTCTGCCTGCCACACAGCGACACACAACAAAGTGGCTGATAAATATTTGTCCTTTACGTTTGTGATGGCTGCACTTACAGCCACACAGTGGTAATACCCACCATGTTAGTGTAGAGGCTTATAAGTAACATTGCATTCACATTTGTCTTTCTTTAAATATAGGAATTAATTTACAGGACAATAAATAACTGGTTTTGGTTTAGAATTCATTCACATACCCACATAACACTGCATTCTAAAATAAGTGCGCACATTTTAGTTTACACTGTTATGTGTGATTAATCTTTTGTTTTCTGAGTTACCTTAGTTGCAGCTGTTCCAGTCCCTTGATTAAGGAGCCAAGAGGTGGAAAAGGGGCGGAGCCAGCTTTAAAGGAAGACTGCAAATTGGTTCAACTCGGGACCATGGGGGGGAATTGGAGTTCATTATGTTAGGTTTAGTTAGGTTTTGTGTGTTTTACCCCTTCTCCTGTTTTTGTGGGCTGATCAGCCACTACTTAAGTTTCCCCTTTGTCTCGTTAAGTTAGGTCAGTTTGTTTGAGTTATCAGTAGTGTTGTCAACTTTGAGTAGAGTTTTGTTATTTTGACCTCTTTTATGGGCCCAAGATTTTGATTCTTTTTGCATGATTTAACCAATTATGTTTTTTGGGTTAAATAAAAAATCATTTTTTGGACTTTAACCTGTGCCTAAGTTTCCTTCACTGCTCGGTCCATCACAACGTTGTACATTCAATATCAGACATAAAGGACTTTTTGGAGCAAAGTGTGTAGAGCAGTCGGTCTTGATTACGAGATCAAAAATTACAGCCTTTATTTAAGGTTACTGATTTTTGCACTTTGTCTTAAAATTCTGGGAGTGTCCAGGTATCACTCCCAGAATGAGAACCAGGAGGTGTAAGCATCTCTGCTTAGACTGCTGCACCCAGGAAGTCAAAGACCTCCTATCCATCCATTGATGAGGGATCTATTATTATGCCTGCTCATCCTTTACCCTTTAATTATCACTATAATAGCACATATTGGTGAATGCCTAAGAGTATTTTCCTACAACATGGTCGGATCATATTGCATCCTTACAGCTTTTTAGGAGAAATTCTGGAGTTGATTGACGGGTTATGGATTAAATATGAATTACCAGTTTTGTGTCCTGTCACTTTACCTCACACAAGTACTATAGGCCTATGTGAGGTACAATAATTAACAGAAAATAAAGTAAAAAAATGTCTCTTTTCCATGCTGCTTATATATTTTTCTTCCTATTTACCTAGAAACCAGTCATAACTCCTAACAGACCCCTCCCTTATCAGATAAAATGGCACAAAGCAGTGTGAGAGCCTTTAATACATTCTGCACATATTTGTGCATATGGTCACAGTAGTTTCCTCATAGTTTTGTCATAATTCTAACAGAGCAGAAACAGGAACGGTGGGGCAGTTGATGACAACTCGACAGCCTGCAAAAAGGCTTGCAAACAAGCGCTGAGACATAAAAAATGCTGTTTTCTTTTGCACAGCATAAAACAATGAAACTAAATTTAAATTAAACAAAAGCGTAGCCTGAAATCAAGTCTAACAGTAAAAGATGGAGTACTTACAGGACGGTGCTTTTGTAGTACCTAACAGCACTGGATCTGTGGCCTTTAGTTTATGTTGCTTGTAACTTTAGTAGGCTTGTGCAGTAATCTGAATCTCCACCGAAACCCTACTGTGCATGTGGAAACTGAATCCAAACGAAAAGCTATTTTATCTGCACACAGGCAGCTGCAGAAACCAAGGATAGCATGTTGTTCTCATGATACTTTTTTCAAGTTTAACTGCAATTCACCTGGAAGAGACAAGCATGGTCGTCGCAGTGTGCAGAGGTGAAGGCCATGCATTCAGGCTCATCACTAAAAGGGAAAATCTTCCAAAAACCTGTTTAACTGTTGGGCGTCATGAGAAGTCATTGGCAGAAGAAATTAATGATCATTTTTAATTGTGGCTCATTCAAAAGTCCATATATGACAAACCACAAGGAGGAACACAAAACAGGAGAACACAAGGAGCACGAGGGATGCTGGGAAAACACAGACCAGACAGAGAAGAGGTTCAACAAACTCTAACCATAAAGTCCGAGTGCTGAGATGAGCTAGTCTGAATTTCCAAGAAGGCTGACCGAAGTTAGTTCAATCAACTCTGAACACCGAGCTCCAATACCACGATCCACCATGGCAACAGGTACATAAAAAGCAGAGCCTCCATTATCTAATCTAATGGAGCGAGGAATATGAATGTGTGCGCGTTTATCTTTAAAAACAAACAGTGGCGTGGAGAAAAGAGTCATTCCAGTCCGCTCTGTCATTCACAGTATAAGATTTTCTTATTCTGTCTGTGCTCGTCAGTTCGTTAGATAAAGCTGTAATCCTAATTTTACACTCGATTTTTAAATGTAATTATTCATCTGTAACCTGACAGAGTGACAGAAACTGAAGATAAAATATGGAGAAGCAGATGAGACACAGTTTACCGATGGACCCGTGATATTAGTCAGACCAAGTAGACAACATGAAAACACGGATCCATCCTGCCTTGTGTCAAAGGTTCAGGCTGCTGGTGGTGTGATGGTGTCGGGGAAACTTTGGGCCTCTTAGTACAAACTGAGCTTCGTTTAAATGCTGCGCTCTACCTGAGGATCAAATTGGCTTCTTGCATGATGAGTTCACTACTCAGACGGCCTCCACAGTCACCAGACCTCCATCCAACGCAGCACTTTTGGGATGTGGTCAGGGAACTGGAGATTTACATCACTGCTGTAGAGTCATAAATCTGCTGTTATCATGTTAACATGTTAAAAAAAAGGAAGAAAAGGGCGCCTGACCCACTGCTGTCGACGTTGCTCTAACAAAGCGTTCAGCGCACAGAAGCTCAAGGAACACGGTTTCATGTTGTTTGGCACTTAAACTACAACATTGTGCAAACAGGTCACCGTGACTTTTGGGGAAATTTATTGCAAAAGAAATTCTGTTATTTGATTTTTATACTAGAATGACATAATTATAATCATTTTAAAAAAGTGACCAAACATGAATAAACTTTCATCCGTTAAATGCCAAAAAACTAACAGCTTCGTTTTGACACAACAACAGAAAAAGGCTAAAAGCATTGGAAACAGCAAACGATGCCAAACCGTCCACTAAAAAGAATAATGTATGTACTAAAGCACAAACAAAAAGATTCAAAAAGCTTTGGTGACAGTGCTCGAATCCAGTATTTAGTTTGATATATCCTTTGAACTGACACTGAATTCTTTTAAATGCAAATATAGATCACGCATTGTGGATCAAGAGGAACAAATAGGGGTTTTTTTGTGTCTGTTGTTAAAAATAAAACAAAATCGGATTTAAATCAGTGAAATTCGGCAAGTTTTTAAATGTCCTGTGAGTATTTTCTTACTTTCAGACAGGTCCAGCTGTCTTTGTTTTTTCCTTTCATTTAACTGGCCAGGAAATCGATATTTGGGTATAGAAGTGTAATCGCACATCATGCACCTCTTCCAGATACAGAAACTACACAAAAGTAGCCAAACAGACGCAAATTTAAGACTTCACTAAATCTTTCATTTGAATGTGGAAATGAAAAACAGACACACACACAGACCCATTTCATTCCTTCACTCAAAGAGGGCTCTCCTCTGTGGTTGCCATAGTAATCCCAAAGCCAATAACAGCCCTAACCCTTCCCTCCTTCCAGCGAAGAAAGCCAGAGATGAAAATTGCCCCAATCAAATTTGCCCCAGCAAGCGTAGGTTCTCATTTCTGACGCCATGTCACACCCTGAACCTTGCACCCAATCCCAGACCTTTAGCCTGCACTGTCTCCGCCATCATACCCCCACCCACCTCCACCCTTATTCAGGAGAGGACAGCATTATAAATCAATTTACAGGCTCGGAGAGACATTGGGCAGACGATGGAAACGAACAACGGCAGATGAAGCATATTGGAAAACATTTTCTTCCCCCTCACTGTGAGCGGGTGAATGCGTTGGTACCACCTCGTGTGAATCCTAATCGTATTTTTGCGTGTGCACGTGCGATGAATTAGAGGAAGGATGGGAATAATAAGGAGAAAGGAAGGGTTAGTGTGAGTCTGCTGCTTGTGTGGATTTCTGAATAATAAATAGTGGAAATGTGCAATCATAGCTGGCAGAGCTGTTTGCGCTAACTCGATTTCTGAATGAGGTGGTGGAGGAGAGGATACAGAAAGTGCTTACACTTGTGATTCTCCATCAGTCACTCTGACACCAGCTTACATGAGTGGATGTGTGTATGTCAGCTTGGTGTGCTGTAGCTCCTGTGAATCTCTCCTTAAATCATGAGCAGATGTTCTAGAGCTGAAAGGAGAGATGCCAAAAATCAGCCCTGTGACCACCGAGATGTACCGCTCCACTGATGCATGCATGAAGGGATCGACCATTAAACAGTATAAAAGGCGGGCGTAGCTTATTTTAGACTTTTTGGAAATCATCATGTTTGTTTTTGAGGTCTGAAGTTGGCTTATATGGATAAAATGCTAAATGCTAATTTATCAGCGAGCTTCATTAGCAAACTGCATTTATAAACCATATGGGTGCAATAGACAGACACACATGTGCTAATTCACGCTAAGTAAATATAAAGGCAATTTTAGAATTTCACACACCAAAACCAAACTACAAACATCTGGGATTATCTGCACCGTACAGCAGGATATAATATTATTCCGAGAATCCATTCAAATGTTCCAAACGGCGCTGACAGCACAAACACAGTGAGGAGGTTTAGTTCGGTGACTCGAAGCAGCAGATGAGGCCAGCGCACACTAATCGGCTCCAACTGCCTTTCTGAGGACACCTGTGATTATCCAGGTGGATGATTTAGGTAAAAAAAACAAATTCACGAAAGGGCCAAGGCCAAATTTGTTGGTTAAGACTTTTGTACTGGGCTATAAAAAAGTATTTTAATGCTGCACAATTGTGCATTTTCATATGGGAGACTATGGAGATTTACTTTTAACCATATTAACATAAAGAACTAACTAGAAAACTTTTGTTTTTCAAGGCTCTCAGTTGGTCTAAACTAGGGGTGGGCCAATTCCAGGCCTCGAGGGCCAGTGTCCCTGCAGGTTTTAGATCTCAACTTGGATCAACACACCTGGATCACATGATTACCGTATTTCCCGGACTACAAAGCGCACCTGAATATTAGCCGCACAAGCTAAAATCCGGGGAAAATCCTGTTTTGTACATACATTAGCCGCACCTGACTAAAAGCCGCAGGTGTTTCAATGTTGATTTATCATATGTAAGAGAATATGCACAAAGGGAATTGTCAGGAAAGAGATGGCTGTTTGGAGACACAACACTTTTATTAATATTTTGAAAAACAAGTTACGGGTACATATTTGCATAACTTTTTAGGTATATGTACAAGTAGCGGTAATTACAAGTACGAAACATGTACTGTGCTTCATAAATGAGTAACAAATGTAGTACATAACAATAACCTACAGCACACCAGAAAAATAGATTCGGACTACCTTTTAGGCTCAGGTGCAGTGACACGGCTTTAACAAGAAGAAAAGTCAGTCATTCACCACCATCTTTCTCTTCTTCCTGCGCACTAAAACCACCAAAGTCCTCTTCTCCAGTGTCGGATACGAACAGGCTCAGGATGGCTACGTCATCCACTCTCAGCTTCTTTCCTTCGTTGTCACTTTCAAAACCAAACAAATCCTCGTTGTCAGAGTCGAACACCCTCAGAAGGGCCGTGGCGGTGTCTCCATCATGCAGCAGTCCAGTCCTTCGAAATCCGTTGGTGATCATGGATGTTTTCACACTTCTCCACGCTGTCAGATTTCACCGGTGGAGTTGAGCATAACTTGCTTTTCGCAAATTTATCGCCGCTCGTCATCCACGTCTCCCGCTGAACGCATAGCGCTACTTTGAAGTTTGTTTTTCACGCTACTGTACGGCACTATGTTGCCTGGCGGATGGACATGTGACCAACATACCACTCTTGAACCCCGATACTGTGTGTCTGATCACATGCCCTTCCGCCAGGCAACGTAGTGCCGTACAACAGCGGAACAAACAAAACAAATCGTCTTAGGATATGACAAAAATCATGGACAATCCATAGAAAAGCCGTACCTGACTAAAAGCTGCAGGGTTCAAAGCTTGTGCAAAAAGTAGCGGCTTATAGCCCGACAATTACGGTAGGCCTCTGGAGAACTTTAGGACATGTTGATGAGCTAATTTAGCCATTTAAATCAGCTGTGTTGGATCAAGGACACATCTAAAACCTGCAGGGACACCGGCCCTCGAGGGCCATAACAAGTAAAAAAGACGAATGTAGCTTCTGGATCTTAAAAATGAAGCTGTAGACAAAATGCTCCTTAAACCTACATCTTTTAATGACCAGCAGGGAGCCACTCCTTAGCTCCTGTGCTCAGTGACCTCTGCAAACACGCTCCTTGCTCATCAGGTCCAGCTTAAAAACACCAGCATGGTCACAGCGATAATGCTCCGCTCAAGCATTCACAGGGGGACTTTATTAACAGCTGGGTGATGTCACAGTGGCTACATCCTTCTTTTAAACTATGTGTGAGCCAGACTTGAAATGATACATCAAACTGGTGTTTGTGACCTGAACAGGAGTTTTAGTATCACCACAGTAATAAAAAACTAATAAAAAATTAGTCACAGCTCAATTTAAAGGTAACAGTGATAAGAAAATTGAAATCTAATAGGCAAGAGAGAGAGAGTAGTTTAGATAGCTGCCATAATCCAGACTTTAGTTTATTTGTCTGTCTTTGCGGTGGAAACACCTCAATCGACAATATTTGCTTGCCACCTCCAGTGTCCAGTTACACTTTTCACACAAACACAGCAAGGGTGGCACCTCGGCAGGTAGGCAAACAGCTCAAAGCAGAGCATGCAATAAACTGAGATGCCTCAGCATTTCACCACTGAGGCCACGGATGTGCTTCTGGGCTTTTCCTTTCATCTTGTATACCTGCCCTGGAAATGCAATGGCAAAAGAGTTTTTAAGAAAACACAAGTGACAGAATAATAAATGACCTACCAGGCAACAGGTTAGCTTTGCTCTAATCCAGTATTATTCAGGTTGATGGGTAACCTTCTTGCAGGTTGTTGTATTTCTATAATGTCTGATCTCCCATAATTATCAGGAGTTAAACTAAAGAAATGCTTCAGTGGCTTTTCTCCATCCTGCACTGTTTGTAAGGCTAATGTTAGCCATTAGCTAAGCATTGTGTCATAAGGTTGCCAGGTTGGGCGTTTTTGTTTGTTTTTTAAATTAGGCAATATAAATTTGCATTTATTTATTTTATAAACACTCAGAAATAGCAGTTCATATCTTAGTCAAATGATTTAAATGACACAAAGCTAAACAAATTCATTTAAGTTTATTAACCCTTTAAAACAGGTCAGAGCAGCAAGCTCTGTTTTGCGCAACTATTTTTAAATCCCGGTAGCACTCCAACCACGTAAGCTAGCGCAATAATTTTTTTTGCATATGAAACCGGAGGAGTTGTACTTACATCTTATGTCATCAGCTTGTCCTAGGTCACAGTTTCCTTCCACATATAGCTTTGCAAAAACTGCATAAAAAGCGCTTGTAGCAACAAAAACATAATATTCCAGAAACAGGCTTTGCCGATCTGATCTACGGAACAGACGTCAGCGAGCATGTCCGCCATGACCTGCCCGAAACCGGAAGTGACGTCATTTTCGCGGAAATGTAGTTTTCTTACCATCATGAGCCTATACTGGTGTTTTTAAAAGTTATGTTTGACTTTATGACTTTCTGAGTCGTTTCTGGGATGCTTAGGACTCATATTGCACTGCTGGAAATAGTTTATTTTGATGCATATGCTGCTTTTTTGCAAATTTGCACTATAATATTTATTTTCGTTTTTCCTGCAGTATATAAAAATTGGTGTATTTCAAAAATAAAAGAATAATAAATAAATAATAAATAAATTTCCTGTTGTTGTAAACTATTTTGTGCAACTTTTTTGTATTTACAGTTTTGAGGGATAAGCCTCTTAAATTTCTCTAACTAGAAATATATGTTAAAAAAACAAAAACGATTTTCGATTTTTTTGTAGTTTATTGCACTTTTTTGCAATTTATGTAATTACTATGCACTTAATGCATACATATTATTAAAATTTAGGCTGTAATGGTTGTATTGATGTATAGCAACTTGAAATGCTCCCAAAAATGGCTCTACAACATGTAAAAATATAATATAAGCTCTGGCGGACTTGGTTCTATGGTAGGTCTTAAAGGGTTAAAGTACAAACGTTTCATTGCAGCAATCATTCTCTCACAGCTCTGTGGTAAAGACCTATAACACCTGCACGCTTTCCCCCCAGTTTTGTAACAGACACTTTGATTTACTGTTAATGCTGAAACGTCTCTGCAATTATTGACTTAATTATAGGAAAGAATTAACAGTTCTTACAGTGCAGATCTCCTTATTTATGGCATCTAGCAGTGTGTGGTGGTTGGAGCACTCCTGCTCTACATCATTAATTACCATGAAAGTTGCCTTGGTCCTCAGAAGATTCGCTGACTTCTTCCTTCAGTTTCTCAGGGTACTTTTGATGATATGTTCTCACTTCGCTCATCACATAAGATTCAACCTTTGCTTCACTTTTGCCAACTTTCACCACTTGGGGTGAACAGAAACTTCTAAAACCATCCCACCAAATGTAAAAAATTAATTAATTAATGACAGAAAACTATTTGTAGAGCTGAGGGCAGCTGTAGATTTGTCTGTTGACTCATCCACTTTGGGTTCATCACAACAAGTGACCACTAAGCATGCAGAGGAACACAAATGTGACATTAGCATCACTTATTACCGGCGCATGTAATAGCTCATGTCTCCTAATGTTTCCCACGTGCTTCCTCTCCAAATGAACAAATCCAAGACTGACTCCTCCCCGAGGATAATGAAGATGGAAAGATTGTGCAGTATTTTTACGCTGCAATTACAGACAACACCTCAGAGATAAGAGGTTTAATGTCTCTTTCTATATATACACCCTATGCCTTCACATATTGCTCATTCTGAATCATTAAGAAGAGGCAAACAGGGCAAGAACTGAGCAAATAAGGAGGCTTGAACTCAGGGATGTGGGATTTTAAGGAGGAAAATTGGGATTACTTTGAGAAAGCAGGAGTGTTGGACACATGCCTTTTACCAGAGCATTTACTTATTTACAGGACCGTATGGATGCTTTCATTCTTCCAGTCATGTGCACCTTGCAAATAAAAGATCTGTACAAATGTATGAACATTTACTACATCTCCTGTAACTAGAGTTGAGGTTTTATTGATCAAGAACCTCAGCCCATGCTCAAATATCACCTGAAGTCGGCACACTCATTAACATCAAACCAATAACAAGATAAGAAGAAGAACTCATTGAATTTCACTTTTAATTAAAGTTTTTCACACCCATTAAAACAGCAGCTGGAGAACATCTGTAAGTGGCTGAAGCGTCACAGTATAAAAATCTCTACCTGCACGGGTCCAGAAACACAACAAGAACAACAACTGCACACGGAAACCAACTTCCACCAGAGAAATGAAGGAATTCGATATCAAGTAACGGACCGGCACTTTGCAGCTGCATTTGTCAGAGCAAACCTGTCAAGACAGGAAGACTTGAGAAACACAGTGTATTTAAAATAATATATATATATACAGCATATTTTTAAAGCAAATCTTTGCAAGACATGTGACTAAAGCCAGCGTCAGTATAATATTCAGCTCACTCTCTCTCACACACACACACAGGTATTGACTCTTTTCTCAATTCTCATTTTAAATGTCATCAGTCAGGCCTCTCTGGCCTGTGTCTAATTAAACAGCTATTGAGTGCAGAAATATACAGACTGATTTCCACCACAACAGCAGGGTGGATAATGGGAAAGTTAATTGTAGTAAGTTGATTCTGGTCATTCCTCTGCTGATGTAATAAAGGTTAGCTGCACAGGCGCAGTGGCGCTTAGAGATGCTGTAGTTTAATACCCTGACAGCTGCTGGGTAAACCGTCGTAACATCTGGTACGTATGGTGTGTTCGAGCTTATTACTGTTGTTGTTTCAAGCTCCATCATCAGCTAGCTCTTTCCTGGTGGTTAACTGCTAAGTTGTGACATCAAGGAAGAATTCAAACAGCGGTCTGACATTTTCCCAGAATGTCAAAGTTAAGATGAATAACTCGAGTCCTGTTGGCCTCGGCTCTTGCCGTCTTTAGGGGTCCCCATCGCAGATCATCTGCCTCCATCTCACCTCATCTCTGGCTCTGCTTCTCCTTTACTACATCCACGAATCTCCTTTGTATCTTCCTCTTTTCCTCCTGCCCAGCAGCTCCATACTCAACATCCATTGTCCGCAATATCCACTATCCCTCCTCTGCTCATGTCCAAACCGCTCAACCCTCTGCTATACTCATCACTAATCCTGTCCATTCTGGTTACGCCTAATGAAAATCTTCACCTCTGCCGCTTGTCTTTTTGTTAGACCACACATCATAGCAGATCTCGCTTATAAACCACTCGTCTCCACCATTTCCACCCCGGCTCCACTCTCTTCTTCTCTTTTCTTGTGCACCGTTCATTGTTTTGGATGACTGACCCCAGGTATTTACACTCCTCTACTCCTTGCAATTTCAGTTCAAAATATCATCCAAAAGCTGACAAGAAAATGTGAATAATAAAAGATTCGGGTAAAATATTCTTCAGAAAAACTTTTAAACTTGTACTTTGGTTTGCATTCAATGTGATAAAAAATAATTAACTGGTTGAATTTATTTAAGTTACAAGATGTATGTACTGATGAGGGTCTATCTCACAATTTGCAGAATATGAACCTGTGACATATTAACCGAGAACAATCCAAGCAGAAATACCAGATAAAGGCGTTGTTTTCAACTCTATTAAAAGATAAACAACATGAAAACAGTTATAAAAGTTGAACACACTCAAACACATCCTCCATATATTAGCTGCATTTTGTATATACACATTAGTGTCTGCAGGAAATCCTCACCTATGGCACAAGGAGAGCCACAACAGCACAATAAGAATCCACTGAGATTTAGCACTGAAACTACTGGAGCGTTTTAGGCATGCAAAAGAAACATCGACAACCAAACAATTTGGAAGTTTGAGTAAAAGAAACAACAACAAAGCCGTAACAAACCACCCAACAGAGTCACTGTATATGAAGCACGACGATAGTGGTGCTACAAGTGAGCTACGAACGCCAGGTGAGAGCGGTCCTCGTGTAATTAAACGAAGCTTTGGGTGGACGTGCGAGGAACTCTCAGTAATTTGCATCAGTCTGATGTCTCTGACTTGTTTTCTTTGTGAAGTCGCTCTCCTCTGCTGGGCACTCGAGGCTGCAATCACTTCCAATTTCTTCTAATTCTTCAGAAGGACGACAGAGAACAGCAACAGAAGACGGGGCGGCCGCTCCCGTTAAAGCACACAAGGTTGTTCTCTCGACGTCGCTTTCCTGACACGTCTGCTTCCTCCCCATCGGACTTCATTAAAGATGAAAATGTCTGTCATAAGCGCTTCTCCCTCGCTGGTGCATAATTAGCATTTCACTGACAAGTGTATATACACAATACAAAACCGACGTACGTCGAAGAGTCGTTTCAAAGCATTCAGTTTACAAAATACGACAGAAAATTAACAACTCTGGACGAAAAAAGGAAAAAGAAAAGAAATCAGGCTCAAAACACACACACACTCTCACACACACACACAGTGTAAGGCTTTAGGGTTTAATTAATACTTGCACACATCATGCAAAGACCAGCGCCATGTTCACACTGTGCAGCTGGAACTTGCTGTGACAAGTTTTCTAATCTGCTCAAATGAGACATTGAATAAAGTTACACAATGGTATGATCGTTTGTCTACTGCCAACAAGGCAAATGTACAGTACAGTGCAAACGTCTCAATCCACCCTTCATCTCTTTATTGATTTGCTCCCAAGGAGACAGGCTTTCTTGTCATTTTTAAGGTGTCCTTGAGCAACAGTTTTCCTTCACTCATCTTCAGTCCAGTCCTTGTACTTGACCATTTTCAGAGTCTGTTGAGCCACTGACCTATGTGTCTACACATAAAAGACAATTTAGAAATGAAGCGATTTTAAATAAGTACATTTTGGTACTTTTTTGCTAGCGGCTGATCACACAAACGCATCGTTTTTAGTTGAAAAGCATACTGTCCTACTGGGCATGTACGGATACGGGGCTACGTTTTAACTAGGATCTTGTCAAAAATGATGGAAATGTGAACACGGAAAATCACCACTAGGTTTTAATCCACCGTACAGTACTATCTGGAAAGCATCTGATCGTCGAGAGCTTCATTTTTCTACATGACAGTGATCCCAAACACACCAACAATGCAGTAAAAGCATATTTGGGTAGAAAATTAAACTGTACTATCAGTCATGGCCTCTCCAGAGCCCAGATCAGAATTATTGAAGCAGAGTGGGATCAGTCAACATCCAAAGAAGAGCTTTGAATGTCCTGGAGAACTATTCCTGAAGACCACTTAAAGAAATGACCAGAAAGCTTGCCTTTGAGAGTTCCGGCTGTGTTGATGAATATAAAGTGTTCATAGCAAATATTGACTTTTAAGCTCCTTAGATTTGCACACACTCAGTTTTTGCCTCGTATACTGTTTTACGTATGTTTCCACGTTTTAACAAATCGCTGCACTTATTTCCCATTTTCCTTAACAGGATAAAGAAATGAGGGGTGACTATTGGACAGTACTGTGTTGTTGCATAAATTTAAAATTTAAAAAGTTAAAAAGTTCGACTTTCTTGTCCTGCTGCAAACAGTAAATCAGCACTTTGTCCAGTGTAAACCTTGCACACACTTGTAATAATCAAACTAGAAAATGTCCTTTACATGCTACTATATTTAAAATGAGTACTTTTTTTCATATCTGTTGAGATTTGGGGTAAACCATGAAGAGTGAAGCGACCTGGAATGAAATTTTAAATGAGGGAAAGACCATTTGAGTATTTGCCTGCGTTTTTATCTCGAAGTTCAGAATAGGGTTTTACTACGGAGCCCCGCAGGGGACATGGGAGAAAAAAAAATTAAGACGGACTTTTGCGAGATCTCGCAAAACTAACTCGGGATCTCGCAAAAGTTTTGCGAGATCTCGCAAAAGTTTTGCGAGATCTCGCAAAACTAACTCGGGATCTCGCAAAACTTTTGCGAGATCTCGCAAAACAAACTCGGGATCTCGCAAAACTTTTGCGAGATCTCGCAAAACTTTTGCGAGATCTCGCAAAACAAACTCGGGATCTCGCAAAACTTTTGCGAGATCTCGCAAACGTTTTAGCCGCATTCTTCGGACGCTGGCTCGAAGCCGACCGGGAGGTCGAGGCACGATGTGCCGGGAAAGCGGTGTTCCTCCCGGCTGTAGTAGGTCTCGACCTCCCGATAGCTCGAAGCTAACGGGACGTCTCGACCTCCCGTTAGCTTCAAGCTAATGGGAAGAATGCGGCTAAAACTTTTGCGAGATCTCGCAAAAGTTTTGCGAGATCCCGAGTTTGTTTTGCGAGATCTCGCAAAAGTTTTGCGAGATCCCGAGTTTGTTTTGCGAGATCCCGAGTTAGTTTTGCGAGATCTCGCAAAACTTTTGCGAGATCTCGCAAAAGTCCGTCTTAATTTTTTTTTCTCCCATGTCCCCTGCGGGGCTCCGTACTTTATATCGTTATCGGACGATAGAATTCTTATATCGGGATATGAGATTTTGGTCATATCGCACAGCTCTGGTGAGAACATGTTGTTTAATTAGGATTTAATCAAGGTGCCCACACTGGACTTGACTGCATGTTGACGGACTGTTATTAACTGGAGTGCCCACACTGCTATTTCATCTCAGTATAAGGATTTCATCAACCAGATAAATATGTATATCAAATATACTGCAACCAGTTTCCCCTTGCTGCTCCACTTTCATTAACTCATAGCTGTGTTTCATACTGTTACAGACATGACTGGGGGCTATTAAAAATATTAAAATCCAAAAACATTACTGCTCACTAATAAAAATCTCATTTTAACAAGTCATTTCTGTCTATAATTAAGCTTTAGGAATATTTTAAGGGGAAGAAATCTGCTTCTAATATAAGATTTTTTTCATGGATAGTGTCCGAATGTTGCTCTGCAATCAAAATAGATGAGAAATGATTTGTTTACACCTAGGCTATTTTTCATATTTTGCATGCTTGTAAGAATACAGGTGGTTTTGCTCTGTTTTGTGTCAAAAAGACAGCGACAAATGCTTTCTTTAAAATGTTTGACGCTGAAGGAAAGGATTAAACTCTACAGACATTGTTTCCCCACATTTGTAAATGTTATGGAATGTTCAGTTATCCTTAATTGTATCGTTATAACACAGACTTCAGTGTTTCTTACAAGATCAATCGTGTTATAATTGTACTTTTTGATGGGCATGTAAATGTGGGCTGCTCTGGCAACTGGGATCAAAGGGTCATTTGCACATCAGGCTCTAGTGCCACTTCAAAGCTCCCACCGTTTCACAAAAGCATCTCTGTGCCCGCGCAGCACATGGCGAGATGGGGAAATCGCATCCAGCGCTGCTGCGGATTTCTGCCACATTACAATAATAAAACCGTGGCACGCACAGATGAGCGCAGTGAAGCACAGGTGTCCTCCAACCTTTGAACCGGAGCTGGCTGGGAGACCCGGCCAGAAAGAAAACCTTTCATGTGTCAAATTCAACCGTTGCTGTTCAGCCCAGCTTGGTTTAATGAGTGTTCATTAATGGGAGAGGGAGTTAGGCAGAGCTTGGGGATGATAAATCCTTGAGGTGTCCACGTATCGGCTACATCTGGGTTATTTAGTGCTTTTAGTGTTTATTTAGATTTATTAAAGCTGATGTTCCTTATGGGATTGGTTTTCATTCTTGGAGGTCCTTCCCTGTCGTCTCCCTTTGTCTTTATGGTCACTGTTAGAATAAATAAAACATAGAAACCAGTGCAAACATCTAATTTAAGTTTAATCTGTATCCTCGCTCTTTGCCCCCCTTTGACCTTCAGTTCCTGGAGCTTTAAACCCCTGAGAGCAACTTCCCCAGAGGCACCTCTCGCTCTCCCAGCAAGGTGTCCCTCTTGAGGCTGGTGCCTTTGTTCACCACCTTGAACTTCACGGAGAGGCTCTTCACCTGAGTGGAACTTATGGAGTCGAAGAAGAAGTCCTCGTTAAAGACCGGGTTGCGGCTGTTCTTGATGATGTTGCTCCTTTGCTTCTGCAGCTTGCCGGGGTTCAGGTAGACAGACACGCAGCAGTTGATGCTCTTCATGTCGAAGTGCTTGTCGTACAGACTCTCCGCCGCCAGGACGCGGATGAGAAGGCGCGAGGTGCTGGAGTCGTAGTTGACGCTGATCCGCACTGTCCCGCCTTTGTGCAGGTTGATGGTGTGCTCCTGATGGAGGCCGTGGTCCGAAGCTCCAGCGCCGCCGTGATAGGTGGGGACGTGGAGCCGTCGCTGGACGTTGGGGCTGGGCTCGGCCGAGCTGCACTCGTCGGTGGAGAGGGAGCTGTGGCGCGCGAAAGTCCGCTTGGCTTTCACCACTTTGGCCTGCGTCTCATGGGTGAAGATCTTGAGCAGGGACGCGGAGCGAGAGAGCAGAGGGGAGCTGAAAGGGGAGGACTCGGCTGAGGAGCAGGTGTCGCTCTCTCCGCCGCTGAAGTATCGGTAGGGATTCATGTGAGAGGTGTTAAAGTCAGCTGGATTCAGGTGGTTTCCCGTGTCGCTGCTTCTGCCCGGAGTCTTCCTCTGCGTATTTGGGGAGGTGATGGGGCTGGTGAGCTCGCAGTGGAACAGCGACTCTTTACGGCGCGTGTGGGGGCTTTCCTTCAAGGTAGCAAACCCGTAGGACGTCTGGGTCTTGGGGACATAAGGCAGAGACATTGCAGTCTGCGACTGGGGGTCTGCGTTAGTGTCTCCAGCCACCACATCATCTGCACTCTCTATCTGTATAATGTGGCGGTTTGCAGCTCTCAGCAAGTTCCTGGTGTCTCCTGCAATCTTGGCTACCAGACGTGGGCTTCTCGGACTGCTGATCTTCCCACTACCGATGGTGTGCTCAGAAGTGGACGGGTGCAGGCTTTCTTTGGGCTTTACGGCGGGAATCTCGGGCTCTGGGGGGCAGCTCACCAACTTCGGAGGAATGAAAAAATCTGGGATCCTGTCGGGGGTGAGGACGTTGCTGTAGGCCGGGGTGCCACCCCTCTTGTCCCCGTTCTCCCCTTGTCGCAGAACACCACTCTCCACCGACCCGCGGATCTTATCCAGAACCCACATGGTCCCCACTGGAAAGTGGGATGTGTGGAGTAGGTGCAGTCAGGTGTGTCTGCAATTAATAACACACATGGGTGGGCGGGGAGAGGGAGAAGGGGGGAGGGGGGGTTAAACGATCAGAGCGTCACTCCACGGGGAGAAGAGGGATAAAAATATCACCTGAGTGCTTTCGCGCTGAAACGCAGTCTGTGATTAGGACCGCGGGCGTTTACAGGAATAAGACTTGAGTAAACAGGAAATATTATAGCGTTATCACACTGAACCTGAGCTCAACTTTCTGTTTAGTGTCGAACATACTGACAAACCCTTCTTTAAAAAGGTTTTCTAGGCTTATAAACAATAGCAGAGAATCCTTTGAACGGACAAATGACAAAGCATTACTAAAAAAATTAAAATAAATCCAGCTACATTAAATCTCCAACACGTGAAATAAAGTCTGTGTAGTTTTTAGATAACAGAGTGTCTTTACGCAATCAGTCTGCGGATAAATCAGCAACAAAGGATTGACTTCTCGGTTTCCGATCGCACGGTCACGTTTTAATGAGCAAAATTTAAAAGTGCATTCTTTGATTTAGAAACTCTCCCTGATGATGTAACTGGAAACTTTTGATTTGCACTTATGCTTTAATTTAATTTAATTTCAGTTCCGGGAAGACGACACATTGGCGAAAAAGAAAAGCTCACAAATATAAATTATTTTACCAAATGCATTAAAAACGCTCCTGCATATAGATAATCGATACGTTTCGACATTGAACGATCACATAAACTCGTTTTTAAGACAAAAACTCAGTAATGAAAAGACAGATCAACAGGTGCCTGCATGTTTCCTCTGGTCTGCTTCGAAAAGCTCAATAATGTTGATATCTGAGCTATGTAATAAAATTATGATACTTACAGCAATACAGAGGAAGACGCAGTCCTCTTTTTTTCCACTTTGCTTTCGTTTCTTCAGTAACAGGTGTGCTTTTTTCCCCTCTCTCTCACACACACCTCGGATAAGTCTGTGCGCTCCGTGGCGCTGCTCTGCGCCCTCAGACGGTCTCGGCTCCGGAGCGCCTGTGGTGCGTTTTATAGATGGCACACAGATGCAGCTGACCAATAAGATCAAACTGTGCGTTTCCGCAGAACCAGCTAGAAAGAACACCAGTTGCTCCTGTGAGGAAAGGAATCGTACAGGTTGGGTTTACATGAGTCCCCAAGAGTCACTGCAGTTAACTGCCGGGGTTTCCTTGTTAGCCTTTGCGCACAGCACTGAGGTTTTATGTTCCAACCATTCATTCTCTCTCTCTCTCTCTGCATATATCCAAATCTATCTCTCTCTCTATAGAGATAGATATGTACATGGGGCTGTTTGACCAGAAAAAAGCACAAGCAGACAATGCAACTGTGTGCTGGTCCAATTAACTTTAGACTGACCTTTTTTTAAACTCTTCTTTTTTGTGTGTGTCTCTCTCTCTTCGCGTTTAACCCGACCTATTGGTCTCCCTGGAAACTTTGCTATGGCAACAAATACATTTGTCTAAAATAGGGCTGACTTCATTGATCTGCAGCACAAAAGGCACTTTATTTGTCCAGATTGCCTGGTTTTGAGTCAAGTGCCATACAGCCCGTGGACTGAGAGGGCTACGGCTGCTGCTGCTTTATCAGAGATCAGTAAATAGGCAGCAACACTAGACTGGCTCGCCAACTTAGAAATGTGCAGATGGAGAGTGTCCGTGTCTGGTGACTCTGACAACCGCTTTGCAAACAAGTGATTAGCCAACATTTACCGCGCGCAGACCTGGAATAGGTGTCAGCATCTCTGCCTGTCTGTGCCTCAGGCGCATGGAAAACGAGCTTGATTGCTATGGGTCGTGTTGCCCTTCTTGTCATAACTAATTGGGAGCTCACTGAGGGGAAACAGGCGCTCTACAGTAAACTAACAGCTATATTTGAACTCCGCGCTGAGTTCAAAGTGCATAAAAGGTTCTCGGTAGCCTGTCATGGGTACATTATTTCTCTTCAGCAAACTCAGAAAAAGGAATAATAATAATAATAATTAGACTAAATTCTCTTGCAATGTCGGTTCTTGTTGTGCTGATGAAGCAGCCAAACATTAGCATGTCAACAAGTTCACGGTGACACTGAGGACACAACAGCAGATGCTTTGCAGACAGAGTTCAGCAGATATGAAGTCAAATGGATCTTACGAGCCGTCGAAGCGCTTCCTCAAATTGCAGGTGTAATATAGCATAGGTATGGTTGAGGGTGACGGCAATCAATAGTTTAGTAAACAACTGATACAATAAAAAACATGCAACCTTTGCATGGCAGCTGATAAAAGGCCGAGGGCATCATCAGATATTGCATTGAATAGTTTTGGAGTGGATGACGCACATTAATCCCCCTGCAATGATCCAATACCTCATAAAATGTGTGTAATCGGAGTTGTGCACGTGCTTTTGTTTTAAAATCAGAATTGATCGACACTGGTCTGTCAACATGTCGTGACATTTGAATTCAAATATTGCGGAATCCTTTTGAAACACGGGTGCAAGAAACCGCCTTTCCTACTCGAGGGGCGGAGTGGACATAATTATACATCTCGTCTTAGGAGGTCCAGCCAGGGGTCACCGGCTGATGTAATCTGGAGGGGGCACTTACCATATAGATTGCAGAGACACATTTGAACCCTCATCCACTGCCTGCCAGAGCTGCCGGATCACCATAGAGACACTTGATGTCTCTCTTTGCCTCTTTAAGCAAAGCCCGTATTACAGTGGGAGGCTGTCAGCTTAGTAGGTGCGTAACGGAGAGCGTCAGAGCCTTAAACTACTTTCGATTTATTTTCTTTCTCAGAGCTCGTGTCTGTTTATAAACCAAACTACATGCCTGCACCATCTGGCTTCAGAGTTTATTTAAATGATTAACCAATTATCACATTTTCTGTCCACAGACTAATCAGGTAACCAAGGTTTGGACACTACAGCATGAATTGAAATGGGAATATATTACCTTAAAAGTGTAATAAAAAACGAGGCTTATTAAAACTGAAACTACCTCTTCTGGTGAATATTTGAATGTGCTACTACTCTGTGCACAACTCCAGCCTCACACTGCGAACAGCTTCCTCTACAAAATAATGAGATCAATACACCAGCGGCGGAGAATCTACTGAGAAAAGGTTAATGTGTCTGTTCTGCTCTCATTAAGGGGCTGAACCCTACAACTCTGTCAGGAAATGTGAGGAACACTGAAGCTATTACAAACCTGACTGTACCAAAGTGGCCTGCCCCACTGAACAATACAGAGCTGAGTCAGTGTGATCGTGTTTGCTTGTTCTCTCTGTGGATGGACAGATGTACCGCCGAGGCTGTGACTAAAGGACAAACCCCCGAGTGTGTTTCAACACTGTGGCATCCTCTCTGCTGACGCTCGACCGGCTTCCTAGAAAGACGGGAGGGAGAAGTTGGAGCTGGTACACAGAAAGCTGCACCAAAGCTCTGCAGGAGGTTCAGTGCTCCTCGTATAGAGTCGCTTGTTCTGTCATCGCTTTGAGTGTGTGTTTACTCTTAGCATTATGGCAACCCATTAGTATCATGCTGGCCAAGCAACACCACAGCAGACACGCAATAGTGCGGTATGCTTCATCACTGTTCTTTGCGTGAAAAGGTTGCACAGACCTCCTTTTCACTGAAGAAGAAAAACAGCCATTCAAGCCATCTCGCATATGTAAATCAGGATCGAGGAGATCGTTAACATAAGATGCTGCACTACCTCTGGCTTCAGATACCATAGATTAGATTTGTTATTTCCTCTGTGAGATTTTAGCATTTCTTAATGTTGTTTTTAATACTTCTTTTTTTTTTTATTGTCCTCTTCTTCCTGCTAATTACGTTCTTGTTATGGTTTCTGGTCGCAGGTCTCTCTTGTAAGAGAAATAAGATTAAGCGGCCCACTCTTTATTGTCATCATCCATCTTTCTTCCCTCCTGGCAGCCTCTTTCCACCCTACAGACAGCTTCTGCCGCCTTATGCACAGACATAGCATCCCAATAACCAACTCTCTATCCTCTCCCTCTCATCTCGTCCATCTTTCTGCAGGTCACAGACGGCTGGAGCTCAGATGCCTGCCAGTTGGAGCAGAGCAGCTGAGTAACGCACGTGACTCGGGGTCACAGCGTGAAACCAGAGCGACTGTTCATGGCATCCAGCTCCTGCTCAGCAGCCTGGTTTTAAGCACAGCGTTATCCTTCGAGACCAACATCCATGCGCAGAGCATGAAGGAAACCACAGACTGAGAAGCAATTCTGCAAATGCCAGGACCATTTGGGTGTCTTGCTTTTTCTGGTCCACTGAACTGGCATTTTGATTGGGTGGACGCAGGGCAAAAGGTCATACCCGTCGCCACAGGAAACACATCTGATCGGCTCGGCAGAAAAAAATGGTGTATCACCGTCAGAGGACATCTCGTGATCTAGGAGCATGGGAGAGCGTTAGCACATAAATGGGGAAAGTATACTCCTGTGTGCACTGCTCTATTATTGATCGACATTTTTGTCAGCTGAAAGCTCCCGCATGACATTTCAAATTCATGATTTTCATTTTCAAGCAGCATATTACAGACAGCCAAACGTGGGTCAACTCTACCAGAAAGCATAGCGTGGAGATAATAAACCATATAAGGGTAGAGCATGTCAGCTATACAGTCCATTTCAACAGGCGCGCTGGTTGATGAGAAAAGGGAAAAGGACCAGATGATGCATTTGCACTTTTATAAAGATGGTGAAATATTGAATATGGCACAGATTACTCTCAAGGATGCAAAGTGCCTCCAAGAAAGGTAGAAAAAACATGTCAAAAGAAAAAGAACAAGGAAAAAGACAAAAGAAATCAGTTATTAAAAAACAAAAATCTCCCTCAGGTTTGCGCAGACAACTGAAACGGCTCAAAGCTCACAAGAAGCAAGCCGATGCTGCCCCCTAGAGGTATTAAACAGAAACAAACTGAATTCATGGTGGAAAAAAGATCTGCAAGTGCAGATCTTTATCCTCCCCCATTTGAACATGTGCAACTAAGACAGAAAACCAATGCAGGCTTGAGAGAAATACATCCACCACCATAGGCATCACTGAACGTCAGGTTGTTATTGCCCCCACGATGAAATAAAACACCAGAAATAGAGCAAGACGTACTCACAGAAAGCCAGAAAGTAATTGCACTCTGGAGCAGGCACAATTACTGGAACACATACAACTTTCTTACCTCAGTTTACTCGCAGATTTCTATTCTAGATTAAATTGATTTTTTGGCAAGTGGTTGAGTTTTCCAAAAACATGGATGTGTCATGGATAGGGATATCAGGCAGTGTTTCATTCAGAAAGGAGACAAATAATTAAACATTTGAGGTTTATTAAAGGGTGTTAAAGTCACTTCCCTGTCTGCACAAAGACTTTAAAAAACTAAATATGGCTATTTTATAAAGAAAAAAAACCATATATAGATGCATTTTTACCCTTTTTCCATTGACCATCACTTAGAAAAATGTCCTGGATATTTACAAAAGCAAACCCCAGAAAAGCATGAACTTCTTCATTAGTGAAATCACCTGCCTGATTTGTCTCGAACTTGATGATAACGGCATTCAGGTACGTGATGCAGTATAATACTGTGATCTGTTTATAAATTAGAAACGTTGTCGCTGAACTCCTCCAGCTCAGGAGCAAGTCAGAATACTTTTATTTCTGGGTTTTGGTTATTTGCACACCTTTTTTACTGACAGGTCTGAACACTGAATTATTCTCTTTCAGTACGACTGCAGATCACAGTAAACTTTTGAATACAAAGATTATAACATCTAATCTCAACTCTGCCAGTAAAGATTCTGCAAATCATCCACACATGCTTCATATGACCACGGCATGAAAGGATAAAAAGGCACAGCCCTGATACTCCTGAAAGGTTTTAACACAAAGTCAAACCGATTTTAGCCAAAAGCTGAAAAATTACCCTCAAGAAATGTCTTATGTCACTCAAGTGTCCTCGTCTTGAAGAGAGTGGCGTCTTTTCCTATTAAAAATGACAAATTATCTCAGTCAGTCCCAGAATTTATCAGGTTACCAGAACAGTATGGAAACATTTTATACACTGGTTAAAAAAAATTAAAGGAACATTTTGAAAGCACATTAGATTTCCATCATTTCCAATGATGAAGAACTAAAAAGAATCCACAGATATCCTCCTCACCCTGTGAGGCAGGTGCAGAGCTGAGAGAAAAAGAAGAAGAAATGGGACAGAGAAGGGAATTAATGGTTCACTTGTTTGCTTGATGGAAATGAAAGCAAACCTACAGAGGGTTGAATTCAAACATACCCCAAAAATTACATTAAAAAAATTGACGTAAAAGGCTAGTCCATTTTGCTGAGATGTAATTGCAGTAACTCAGAATGGTACTTACTAGTTTGTATGGCCTCAACGTGGCTTGTATACATGCCCATAATGAGATGATGGATGGTGTCCTGGAGGCTCTCCTCCCAGATCTGGACCAGGGCATCACGGAGCTGCTGGACAGCTGAGGTGCGACTTGGCAGCATTGGATGAATCGAGACGTGGTGTTTCACAGGTGTTCTTTTGGATTTAGCTCAGGTGTAGGGGGTCAGTGACTGGTATCGAACCTTTCAAACCTCCTTACTCTCGCCACATGAGGTTGTACTAGGAGGAAACCAGGACCCAGTGGGGCCAAGGATTTTATCCGGCGCACAGATCTGTGGAAAGCTGTGCGCCCCTCCATGGGTATGCCTCCCCAGACCATCACTGGCCCACCAACAAACCAGTCATGCTGCACAATGTTACAGGCAGCATACTGTTCGCCACACTTTCGTTCAACGTAAACCTGCTCTCATCTGTGAAAAATCACTGGGTTCCAGTGGTTGCCAACTGGAACCCTGCCATAGAATACCAACCATAGAATACCAACTCTGGTATTCTATGGCAAATGCCAATCTGGCTCAGCAGTGCCAGGCAATGAAAATAGGGCCCACAGCCCACACTCACCAAGTCTAATTGTTTGGTCAGAAACATTGATACCAGTAACCAGCTGGGGGTCATTTTGTAGGGTTGTGGCAGTTCCTCCTTGCACAAAGGAGCAAATACCGGTCCTGCTGTTGGGTTAAGGACCTTCTACGCTCCTCTCGAACTCTCCTAGAGCAACTGCCCGTCTTCTGGAATTTCCACCATGCTCTTGTGACTGTGCTGGGAGACACAGCAAGCCTTCTGGCAACGGTATGTATTGATGTGCCATCCTGAAGGAGCTGGACTACCTGCACAACCTCTGTAGGGTCTAGGTATCACCAAATGCAAAACTAGTGAAAAAACTGTCAGAAAAAAGAAAATGAGGAGTGAAAAATATTGGTGAAAACTAGGGATGCACCAATACCGATACTGGTATCGGGTATCGGGGCCGATACTGTAAAATGTGTGTGTACTCATACTCGTAAAAGTTAACCGATACCATGAACCAATACAAACTTATTTCATTAATTAGAGGGTGGCTTGTCATTTCTGTTGTAGTTTTTTAGATTGGCCACTAGGGGGCCAATTATTATTTTATTTATTATTTATTTTATAATAATTATTTTGTTTGTTTGTTTACAATATGGACACTCTGCAATAATTTAACAGAAGTGCTTATTTTTCACTTGAAATTTTTTTGTGGTCATTTTTATTACGATTTTATTTTTTATCGGCAGGGAATATAATAAAACCTGTCTTCCAATTAATTGCATTTGTGTGTGTGTGGTAGAAGTATAGTTTTTTGTACTCTGTATCGGCAAGTACTCAGATCCAAGTATCGGTATCGTATCGGTTTGAAAAAATTGGTATCGTTGCATCCCTAGTGAAAACCATTCCTTACTGGGGATTGCATCATTGTTGTTCCTGTATTGCACCTATTGTTAATTTCACTGACATCAAAGAAGCTGAAACTGGCCACGCTTGCTCATCACCCAAAAACACCAAATCAATTGTTTCATGCATAATCTTGATCTTTCATGCAACACTGAGCTAAGTTTAAACACAATTCACAGAGCATGCAGCTGGACTCTTACCTCAGTTGGGCCAAGATCCAAAAGGTCCTACACAGAAGAAATAAATGAAAAAGAAAATGCGTCCACTTAGAGGAGACGAAGCTCAAACTCACGTTTGTAACACAAACACAGAAAGCATCAGGAAATCCTTTAAGTCTCCACCACCCTCGGAGTGTAGCAGGGTGACTACGGGGTACACGCATCATCACGTGCTTTCCTTACACTTCAACTCAAACACAAGTTTTAAAATGAATTAAGAAAGGAAACAGGTCTTACCTCTGCAAGACAAGTCTGAGTTTCCTTCAAATGGCATTCACTATCATCATTTGAGTGACTGCAAGACGACACAGAAAATGCAGAAACCAATGAGACCTTAAAAATCTCCCAACGCACGCACGCACAAATACAATAAAATCAGCCAATATCTAATAAAGAGCTTTATTCAGATTTTAAATAGATTTACAAACCATAAGAAAAAAAAAAAAGAAAATAAAAACGAGGAAAAAAAAATATATCAAGTGATCGTCAAAATATCCACATGTGCATATCAAGGTAGATTGTAAACAGTCCTTTGAAGCCAAAAAGTGAGACTGCCAGGGGTCAGGTTCACTCAGCTGGAAAAGGGTTTGTTTATTGGTGGTTGTTTTGTTTTTTTCCTGAGGTTCTTGTTGTTTTCTTAACTGCTGGGTTTCCCTCAGTGAGGCTGCCACCAACCAGAGCTCAGAGTGTGGGGAGCAAGGACGATAAAACAGTAGTTTGACCCAAAAAAAGAAATCCCATTCTCACAAACCATTACAATAGAGGGGCAGGGGTTCATTCATAAACTATGTAACAAACACTGATCAATTATACAGTAATGACAACTGTGGCGTAAACAGTAGCGGGTAACGATCCCTGCGTGTGTGCAGACTCAGTTTGGCTCTGTTCAACTTTTCCGTTTCATATCTGTGTAACTGGTTCATATCTTTACTCAGTCTTATACGAACAACAAAAGGGCTTTTAACAATAAGGTCAATACATATAAGAGAAAACATCGCAGCCTTTACCACAAATTTAAAAGAAAAACAACCCTGAAAACAGAAAAGCAGCCCGCCCCCCCTCCAAACGCAGCCCAGATAAAATTGAGTTAAGAGGACCTTTTTCCTCGGACACAATCCCAACCCTTATAGCAGGTCTAAAACCACAAACACATCATAACAGCATGCTAGTGAAGAACCACAGTCTCCTGTTCATGCTTAAAGATAAACCCCGTCCCAGTACCTTCCCATTTTTGCTTTTCTTTTCCGCACATTTCAGCTCATCTAAAAAAAATATAATAAAATAATAAAAAACCCATCAGCAAGTATTCTCACACACGATTACAGTCAGGATTTCATCAGAAATACTGTTGGGTGGTGGTAACGGGGGTGTAACAGAGCACTCTTGGCAGTTAGGAGAGGGTCTGATGGTGTACAGTAGACTGAAAACAAGACGCCCACCCCTCCTTCCCCCATCTGTCTCCATTTTTTATTCTTCTGAATCACGTCCTGCATCAAGCTGCCACCCGTTTGCCTTTGAGGTAACAGGATTCATTGATACTGATGAGTCAAAATGGCTGGCGCGAAGAAATATGCCAGTACGCGCAGCCGCCAGCAGGGGGTGAGCTCTGTGAAGGGCAGTGAACAATGCAACTCTTCAGCTCTGGAGACTTGTGCTACTCTGGAGTTGGGATCCCAAACCACAGACGGACACGGCTTCACATGTCCGTCTCTGACCGAGGACACGTGGCTGGCTCGCGAGACTCGAGCTGGAGTTGGGGACACGCTGCGAAGCTCAGCTTTACTGCCACGCTTAAAGCACTGCATATCAAGTAAGTTCAAGCACTGACTGCATAGGTTTGTTAAATACAGTACGTTCGACTTCACGAGCAGCAGTGAGCTGGGCTGGCGGTTTCTTAACGCATCCGAGCCACTAGTAGCGCGTGCTTGTACGACGAAGGCCGCGTGGCAGTCGGTAGAGGACGTTTCTGGGGTTCTGGGCTACATGCCATTCTTTAGCTCAGCTGTTCGATCTTACCTTCCTCACTCACACCTCGGACAAATCTGACAGGTGCCGCTATAAATAAGTTCCCTCCATCAGGAGGGCGCCATTTACACAACATCGCCACCTGAGAATTAAAAGAGCAGGGAGGAGGGGGGGCTGACTGACTCTTTATGCCACTTTCCTCTTGCCTGGCTGACTGGGGTTTGCCATGACTCATGGATCCCATTGGTCAGTCACATGTGGAATATTAGGGAGTGAGGGAAGGCACAAGAGAGTGTGAATGGCAGACAACTTTCATGTGTGGAGCAGCACGAGCCTTGCGGCTTAAAAGGTCAGAGGTGAGGCATGGCGGGGCTTTGAACAGCCTGCAAACTAGAGTAGAGTCACACACACATCCGGGGCTCAGAGGCGGAAACGAGTCCGCTTTAGAAAAAGAAAAAACAAAACAACTCGCGCAGACACACATACGCACAGTATGCTAATTATCCTACGTTAGCTTTCTTCACAAATCCTGCTTTACTCTGACCTGAACCGGTCTCCTGATGACTGTGATTAAGAGCAGGTGTGACCATTCTGCACCAAAATTACCTCAGACATCAGCCTGCAGAAGAAATAGGACTCGAAGCTAAAAGGCTAAGCTAATTTTTAGTAAGTGCAGATCAACAGGAGGTGAGGAAACCAAAACTATGACTTTGAAGATTTCCTGATGAGTGTGCATATTGTGTGTAACCTTTACTCAGAACGGATAAATAAAATAAAACATGTAAGAAACAAGCAGGAAAAAAAACTCTGTAGCCTTCTTTTCTTCAATGCATCGGGTTTTAGTGCGCACGCTGTGACTGCACGTGACAGAAGGTGGACGGGGGCTGTGCTAAGTGAGTACTGGGGAAGAAGGGGGGAGAGGGGGATTCAAAGTTCAGTTCATGACAGAAGAGGGTCAGCGGTGGGATGGGGGTGTTGAGAACAAGAACGGCGAGCAGGGGGACGATGTCGCGGGGCGGGCGAGGTCAGGAGTCCTCGGTGCCCGAGTCGTCCTCGTCATAGCAACAGTCCTCATCGTCATCCTCGTCGTCGTCGTCATCCAGCTCCTCGTCGTCGTAGTAGTCGTCGTATAAGAGGTTGGAGCCATCGTCTGTGGGTGGGACTTGGGTTCGGACGCAGTACTCGTCCAACGTGACGGGAACCTTGACGCCGTCCCGCTCTGCGTCCGCTTTGGTAGCCACCACCTGCTTTCTGTAAGACGCAAGAAACAGAAGAGGTGAAAAAATAAATAAAAATGAGGCTGAGCAAGTTCAGTTGCGGCGCTCTGTTTCTACTGTGAAGAGACGGTCGAGTGCGTTTTTCTTCCTTCCTGTACCTGATGATCTCGATGTATTCTCTGTCCTTGCCCTTGCTGTCCCTCCACTTTCGGTACATGACTGAGGCGTCCACGTTGGCGGGCGAGAACGTGTTGGGTTCGTTCAGCAGAGATATCACGCTGAGCAGGATGGTCCTGAGAGAGAGGCCGACAGTGGAACGAGTGATTAAAATAGTCGAAGGCAATACAGGATGAGGAGAAGGAAACGGGGCGGAGAGTAGCAAAGATGGAGGTAAGACGAGACAAGAGACGCTGAGTGCAGGAAGCAGAAGTGTACAGAAATGGAAAGACAGACATACACAGACAAAAAGAGGGAGAGAGGGTGAGGGAGATGAAGGTCAGGGTCAGACGAGCAGCCTGTTGACCTGCTGATCATCCGTCTCTGCTGCTGCGTTTGACTTTATTGGCCTAAACAGCTCTGATTAAGAGACCAGTCACACAAACATGGGCGGGCAGTTTGTTTTATCCTCCAAAACATTTTACACTTGTAAATAACATTAAGCTGCTTTGTTATCTGTCGCTTCTGTCAGCAGCAGTCGGAGGATCCTTTAAGAAAGACACATCTTAGTGGATTTTGTCTACGCTGAGCACAGAAAAAAAAGACAACTGAGAATCTGGAGGGACCAAGTAATTCAATCTGTGTCACGCAAATATCAGAAATAAAAAGACGTATGAATTAAACATCATGTTTGGGTGTTTACTGCATTTAAACTGCAGCAAGCTGAGAAAAGGCCTCAAACAATCATTCTGTTTTCATGCTACAGGATCTGGACTCAGCCATCTATGTTTTCTGCTCTGTAGGCAAAAACGCAGCGCTGCTTTTGTAATATTCAGCTCTGAGGCGTCATTACTGTGGACAAAATTGCAGTAAAGAAATTCATTTCCCAAAGTACATAACGTAGCTGCCGTCTTGCCACCACACTTGAGTAATGGTGAAGCTGTGTAGAGGCTCACAAATGTACCCATAGAGCTGGGATTACATCCAGTAGCAAGGAAAGACAACAATGCCGCCCGAATGTAAGCAAACGTCTCTGCCTGTCTAGCTCCTCCCCTGACCCTCCATGATCAGCACGACTTGCCACGGCCAATGACCTTCTTTAGCAGGTGCACAGCCAGTGCATCTCCAGATCTGTTCAAACGTTCCCACTCTACGATGACAGCAAAATCCCAACAGACATAAAATGCATTATGCATCTAAATGAATCAATTAAAAATTCATTATGTCTCGCTACAAGCCAGAAAAAAGAAAAAAAAAACTCTGCAGATCATCTTTTTTTTTTTCTTGAGTTGTTCCAGAGCCTGACGTGTACCTGACGTTCTGCGTGGGGTTCCACCTCTCCGATGGCAGCTCACCGCTCTGTGGGTCGTCCACTGGTGGATGAAGGATGGAGATGCACACATCCCCGTTCTAGGGACATGAGACAGTAAACAAGCATGTTCAGACAAGCAGTCTCTTTTAAGAAGCGCGAAAAGATTCAAATATTAGGGCTACATGTTGGGGGAAAAAAAATCTACTTTGAATCACAAAAATATAAACGTTTAAAGTCACACTTCTTTTTTTTTTTCTTTTAAATCGTTCAGATTTACCTCGTAGATGTTCGGGTGCCACATTTTGGTGAGAAAGCGGAACGCTGGTGGAGAGTACGGGTAGTCGATGGGAAACTTGATCCGAGCCTTGGGGTGAGAAAAGACACCTATTAGCAGCGTACCGACAGGACGAGCGTTTACCTCTCTCTCTCTGTCGTGAACACACAAGTTGTGACCAATTTCCTTTGTCACCGCCTGGTAACCATTTCAACTGATTAGTACAACCGAGCAACAAGATGATTGCTTTACCCACAGTTAGTCATTTAATTAAAGACAGTCTTGGTGCCATTTGCACACATTGTGCAATGGATCTACACACACGCACGGTCAGAAACAATTGCAAGAACACACTTCAAGTCTGAATGATTCTGCAGAAGAAATAAAAGCATGCATGTGTGTGGCTCTCTGTCGGGGTATTCACTGACATAATGCATGCCCTAGGCCAGGGGTGGGCAATCTCAGTCCATGCGGGCCGGTGTCCCTGCAGGTTTTAGATGTGTCCTTGATCCATCACAGCTGATTTAAACGGCTAAATGACCTCCTCAACATGTCCTGAAGTTCTCCAGAGGTCTGGTAACGAACTAATCATGTGATTCAGGTGTGTTGACCCAAGGTGAGATCTAAAACCTGCAGGGACACCGGCCCTCGTGGACTGAGATTGCCCACTCCTGCCCTAGGCGTTACTTTAACCCTCAAAACCCAACCTAACATGTGCCCCAAACAGCCCTGTGTCAGATAAGCCAAGCCATAATGTTCTCTCTTCCAAGGTCTAAAGCTCTGAAGTGGTCCTCAAAAAGATAACCACACACATACAGACACAGCTGCCGAGGAGAGAGGGCTTTATTTTGACTGCTTCTCTTCACAAAGCCCTACGCTGCAGCGCCGGTGCCAACGCGCAGCAGCTGATTGAAGACCTCCACAATCACGCTGATCAGCGTCAGCCGTGATTGAAAGAAACCTCTAAATAGTAGCTACAGGGTCAGTGCAAAACATAGCTAATGACAGTGTAATGTAATACGGTGTGGAGGAAGGGAGGGATGGAGGCTTGCAGTCCGTTCAGCTGCAAAGCGCGTGGAGCTTAGAGAAACACCGGAGGCTGAGGGGGGGGTAAATGGTGCTGGTATAAAGACATTGTGTTTGTCCTCTCCAGCTGTCACTGCAACCCAAGACAATCTACTACTCACACTCATGTTCTGCCATTATGCGTCCTCGCACTGAAAACAAGCACACAGACACACACTGTAAATCCTGTGTGGAAGACCACTCCTCCGTTTTCCATGAAGCGTGCCATGGGAGAGACTGTGACGGAGCACGCACACCAACGGGACTTATTATACATGAACGCATCGCTCGCAGCATGAAACCTTCTGACCCCCCCGCCAAAGTCTCTCTCTCACACACCCGTGTACATTTGCTGATTCGGCATGGTCAGCTGGTCCTCGCCACAGTGAACCAACTAGCAGGAGAGGGGGTGAATTGGCAGCAGGGGTGTTGGAGGAGCAGTAGTGGGGGGAGGTCGAGGGGGATTTCATTTGAACTAAAGGGGGGTTGGGCTCTATATAATTTTATAAGCTTTGAGCCTTCTTTGACCGCTTTGCCTAATTTAACCCTCGTGCACGCAGCCAAATGTTTTATCTGTGCAAAACACGGAGCGACTTGTTGATAGTCACAGAATACTCTGCGTTCAAGACTCTTTGTCACGAAGGAGTGTGTTTGTACATCCCGACTAACAACACAAGATAAATTCAGTCAACCTGCTTATCCTAACCTGCGCTCTCCATATCACGGCAGGGCAGAGAGGAAGTGTTGACAATCCTGAGAGAAGAGGGCCTGGAAAAAATAAAACCCCCGAGTTTGACCGGCCTTGCCAGATAACTGGCAACCCATCAGAGTGCAGAGTTCAAGCCAACATTGTACACATTACAGCCTAGCAGCAGTGCAACACATAGCAGCTAGCCAGGAAGGGGGAGGAGGCCACACAGCAACAGTGATTGCTTAGTTTTTAGTCCAAAACAATATAAGCAGTAAGATCATATCAGTCCCCTGGCTGGAAATGGGGCAAAGGAGACATTAGTTTGTATGTTTTGGAAAGCTGGCCCTCCGTTGCTCCCTCTTTCCACAGCGTGTCCATAGATAGTCAAATATCTGCTGTAATTTAGAGCTCAATAAATAAGCTGACGGTGACAGCATTTACCGGTAAGGATGTTTTAAATAAACCACACTAATCATCAGCAGCCGTTCAACAACACTTACAGTCACAGTGAGAAAGTTCGGGGTTTGAATCTCCTGGTCAGGTGGGCCTTTTGGGAGTCAGCTTTGCATATTCTGCATCCAAAATGCAAAGACTAAAGCACAGTATGAACGTATGGGGAAATATAGCTTGTAGCCTAAAGCACTTTCAGTGGTAACGTAGACAAAAGTGTTATGTAAATGCTCCTTCATTTCCATCTGTTGCGACTCAACAGATAATACAAGGACAGGTTTTGGCCGAGTGTGCCGAAACATCCTTCCAGTGCCTGTTTTTCCCCAAACAAACACTGAATGAGTCTCTAACGTGCTTCTTTAAGATGGTTGCAACTACTTCACAGGACATATCATAGATTAAAACTAGAATTACTCCCCAAACCACCATTAAAATTTGTTTTACACCTCTGGCAGAGAACCCTCCATCGAAGCAGTTTCATCCAAATCTATTCAAAGCCACCGAGATACCGTGAAACCAAAAGGCGATCAGATGTGGAAGAAATCCTATACTCTATCCAACTGTGGGGAAGTTCAAAAGAAGAACACAGCTCTGTGGTGAGACAAACTCACCCTGCCAAATCTGTACGTCTGAATAAATAAGTTGAATCGATATCTCAGTTTTTAACCTCGGGCTGAGAGACCCATGTGGCAACCCTTCCCATAAAATAGTCCCATTCATCATAACCCTGCGAGCCTGAGAGCAAATAAGAAAGCAGGAAGGTGGGAATGTGCATTAACAATAACCATGAGCGAAAAGGAAAGAGTGTGATTTCACATTGCAGCTTAGCAAGAGGCTTCAGACTGTTTTCCTGTTCTAAAACAGCTCCTTGACCTACCTTACATATGACTACCTATTATACAGCTGATGGCTGCAGATGTGGATAGAGGAGATAATGCATAGATGAGGTAAAGAAGTGGCCCAAGCAAAGACGGGCTGCTTGGCTTATTTGCTCTGCAGCTGTGAGCTGCTTCAGCTCCAAACAGACAGAAGATAAGAAACACGGGAGGAGAAGGAGCGAGGACGCTGCAGCGGGGTCTTCGATGCCCAATATCAGCGTTCTCTTTTCAAATGCATCTATGGTCTTTACCTCCGTCTCTTCCCATACAGCTGCTCAACCAAGACGTTTACCCAAAACAGAGTGCTATTCTCAGTATCTGTTGAAATATGCTGGTTTGCATGTCATGCCTGATAATTGGCCCGAGCAGCCAATTAACAGCCTTAATTCTCAGAAGGAGATTCACTTTGAACATCTCATCTGAGAAGCTGACAGGAAGTGCAGCTGATTTTTCTTTTGCCCCCCAAAAAAAACTTATAAAACACTCCCCTTGTTATTGTCGCATCATAGACGGTGAAGATCAGTTTCCTCTTTCTATGAAAATCTTTGACTGTGACCTGAAAAGCTGCCTTGAGCAAGGAACGAGTCAGAGAAAGAGCACGCCCACCCTGCGGATAATGACAAGCGAGGCGAAGTAAATCAGGTCAATGCAAAGACCCTGAACAGAACAAATCATTCTGTTCTCCCGGTGCACCTCTTCACCGTCCCCGCAGACCTCATCCTCTCTCACGCATATGCAGGACAAGGAAAACGGCCCCGGCACCGAGCAGCTTCCACACAGCACGTGCAGATCTGTGAGACTAACAGGTTCAGATCCAACCGACTCCCCTTTCTCTTCAATTATTTTTCATTCTCGTCCGTCTGGTTGTTGCAAACTGTAATAGTTATATTTCAAACGACTCTTAGGTGATCTCAGCACAAGGACATTTCAAGAAGCCCACCGAGCCACGTCTCAGAGATGAGATTATTGCACCAGTGGCCCAAACAGGAAGAGGAAGAGAACGCACTGCCAGGGCTTCAGGGGATGGTTATAACCGTCTACCAGAGCCTCACACTCACCTCTGCTCACAGCAGGCGCTTTCAAAGCGGGGGGGCATTGCAAGGAAAAGGGCGGTGCCTGCTCTTGATCTGGCCCCTTCAAAATTCCCTGTTTTTTGGAGGGTTTTTTCCCCCCCTCTACCCTGCTCTTGTTTCTCTGTGACACAGCCAGAGGGGGAAACATGACTCCAGCAGCTCAGCCAGGCACACTGCAGTCAGGTTGGGTTTTTTTACCCTCTCTTCTATTGCTACTGCAAGGCTAACAGAGAACATGTACAAATTCTGCAGCATATTAGGAAGGTGCGACTACAAAGTCAGCTTCTTAATCGCAAACAGTGTCTGTCATCTGATTGTCAAATGCTTTAAAACAAAAAGAACAACAGACAGGCCCGGGCAAAAACCAAAGGGCAGCTCTCCTCTTTCATAACAGCTGTGAACATGGGGTCTGCCAGTCGAGAAAAACACTTAACTGAAAGATTAAAGGTATTTTCTTTTAGAGCATTAGCTGCGCGATCAGTGCAATGCTTTAGGTTAAAAGCAGTACAAATATACAGAAATGTAGCAACTATTTTGTTTCAGGCAAAGTAAAAATGTCTCTCTGTCATACGACTTGGTGACCTGGCCGACCCCGCCTCGTGTCAGCGTGTTCTAGAAAACGTTTGGCAAAATTAAAAATGTCTGGGCTGTTTCACTTGTGGCTAATGGTTACGGTTTTCGGCAGACATTAAATGTACTGCCGACAGAATAGAAAGCAAAATTAAACCCACAGCTTTAAATACACTTGTGGAAGTTCTGCACTGTGATGCAAACTGTAGTGTTTGCACGTGTTCAGGGTGGGACGCTGCCTTAAAGTCCTTACAGAAGCAATTCTTGCCACACTAGCCAGCTTAAAAACACTGATTGTTAAAGCCTGAACTTCAGTGCTCACATAAAACATTGCACTTTTATATTTGAACCACCAGTCAAAGGTGAATAAAACTAATTCCATCTGTCTTCTTGCATCAATTCGGGACTATTTGAGTGCAGTTTTCACGACGTCTCTGACTGTCACAGCTGTTAAACTCAAACTGCAATTCAAGTTCAAATCATCAACAAGTTGCTGCTCACTAGATAAATCTGTGAATGCGCAAACATCTAAAGTTCTGCAGCAGTCACACTCGATACGCGATACTATGCTTCCTGTGATTTGGGCTGGTGAGTAAGCTGTTAAAGCCGTGGAGTGTTTTTAACTGTGTGACTCAAATCTTATCCCCGGGGACAAACAGATGTGAGGAGAAAGAAGAAGAAGAAGAAGCAGAGCGAGAGAGTCAAACACTCATTACACTCAGTGTAATCTACACACAGTTTCCTGCACTGAGAATATTTTTAAACTCTCTGCATTACCAAAGTTTTCATATTTAAGCCTCAGATTAAAAAAAGAAAAAGTGCATGACTAAATAGGCAATACTTTACAAAAGGTGCACAAAAACAGCAGGACTGCATATTGTGAGAATAATCTGCAATATACAATAATCTGACTAGACACTAGAGGTGGGAATCACCATACATCCCACGATACGATATCATCACAATATTTAACGCACGATACGATATTATTGCAATTTTTTAAATATTTTGCGATATTCAGATTCTGCACATAAAGGTAAACTTTATCAATATTCATTTTATCTAATATCAAAGTCTCACACTCAGTCTTTCTCTCATTTCAGTTTTATTGTTGACAAACTGAACGGTTTGTATTACAGTCTAGTCCAACTTAACTGAATCAACCATCTGGTACAATTATAGCTATTCTGAACGATGCAGTTTATGAAAACTATGCAGCCCCTTCAGCAACTGAAGAATTTGAAAGTAAATTAAAACAAAATATAATTTTACATCAAATAAAAAAGTTTTAAACTTAATTAAAATAAAACATGTCTTAAATTAAAATAAGTAAACTGTCATGTTTATTGCTGCCATAAAACAAGTTAAACACATTTGGACAGTGAAGGAATGTCAGGATTCTTGCTCAGAAAAAGGATCAACATGCTCTGAAGTCAGAGCACAAAAACCTTTTTTGTAACAAAGTATCGATTTCTGCTGCCCCTGTATCCATACATTATTAGCAAACAAAATATCACGATGCTACACAGTATCGATTTTTTCCCCCACCCCTACTAGACACTCCAACATGGAGGTCTTCAAACAGTTTGGGTGTATACATCTGTATTCACAGAGCTGAGAATCAACCACGTTGCAATATTATCACAATACTTCACTCATGATACAATATTAAATGCAACTTTTAACATTTTGCAAGGTGTTAAAAACACAGCAACATTTATCACCTTTTTTTCTAACCGCAAATTACATCCTCAAACTTTGTCCGTTTTAAATAAGATAACACCATCTCGCTTTAGTTTATCTTTTGCTGCGAAATGAGATCATCAATGCTGCTATCAGTCTGTGGTTGAATGGGGTCAAGCTGCAATCAGTTTCTAATAATACAGCAATTATTGTGATAAATTGTCAAAAAAACAAACAAATAACACATATAACAACTCCATTTGCGCTTAGATGTTGGCCGTTTGCCTGCATTCATAATTAGACATCAATTATTTCTGAGAGTGATTAGCGTCACTACAACTCAGACTGCAAACATTTGCAGAAAGAGTGCTTCCTTTTGCCTGTGCAATCACCTCGCCATCAAAACTGGTCGTGAGCGTGCAACACCATGAGGGTCCGGGCAGCTTAGTCGCCAATCAATCGGTTGCAGAATGTACAAAAACATTCAATCACCAGACAGCCACCGTTTTTATGCTTTGATTTGTAGTTGCAAGAAGCTTGCAGTCCTATTTCTACTCCTGTGACTGAGCCATTAGCTTAATTAGGAGATAATTAAGTGTGTCCAGTGTTGGATGGTTTTTCAGTTGAGCTGATTTAATGCAAGTTTCCTCAGCTAACATTATCACAGGATGGTGGAGCACGAGATGTGCCCTCTTGTTTCCAGTATTCCCAAAATATTTGATATCATTTTAGAAAATATCAATATTTGGTGTCCCTGTATCACTTCAATACTGATACTATGCTGTATTGATTCTTTTCCCCCACCACTACTAATTATCAGTCCTTTTCAGGTAGTGTCGTTAAATCCCCAAGCACACCTTGACCTTTCTCAGCACCTAGTATGGGAACCACTGCTCTGGCCAACTCAGCTGTTCGTGTCCCAAGACCAGAGCTTACTACAGGCCAAAGTCAGTAAACATCAGTCTCAGAGCCTAAACTGATTCCTCACATGAATACACAGAAATGTCAGAGTCAGCAAATGGGTGTTAGCACCAGCGAGTATATGAAAGTCACAGGTCATGGGTCAGCTTATCATTATAAGGCACTGTGTGTTTACTTCTGCACTGTGTGTTTACTAAAGCAACAAGGACAGTTATCTAATCCTGTGTGAGTGACACTTCAATACGTCTCGGTCCACTCCGTGCGTGCCCGCCTGCATGCATAATGTGTTCGTCATGGTGTGCCTTTTTCAAAGAAACACCCATGTGAAATAAACGCCTGAGTCAGCCAGGTTGCACGTGACGTCAGTATCAGCCCCGCTTCAGATGAACAGGCCTCACGGCGAGTCATAACTCTTTGTTTGTTTTGGGAACACCAAAAAGAGGTGGTTCTTTCCCTCTCCTATTTTTTTCCCCCCTCCCTTCTCTCTTCTGAATATTGCAAACTGGTCGGATAGAAACCCAGCACAGAACAATGAGTCACAGCCATGCGGCAGATTTCACAGCCAAGCTGTGCATTCCTGGCCCAACAAAGGAATCCTGTACACGGCAACCACACAGACCCACTGAACACCGTCTACGGGAGCCTGGTCGGGCCCCTCCGTTTGTGCTTACAGGCTTTAAAAAGAGCAGAGGCAAAATGACGACTGTTTCTTAGGAACTGGAACTACAAAAAAAACCTCAGGACAGCTGAAGGGACAGTGTGCAAGAAGGGTGGTGTTACATGAGGTCTGCAGACAATATTAATCATTTACAGCTTAACAACTGTTGTATGGATACAACACAGGCTTAGCATTGGGAGGAAATAAAACAAAGTCATTGTAAAGCAATCGTGCAGAATTTGTTACTTTGCTTTTCTGCAAATTAAATTCAGGTTTCAAGCAAACATTATTGTGCCACGTCAATAAAAGGCTTGTCATCTGTTTGTTTGTTTTTTTATACACAGTAAAAAAAAAAAAAATTAAATAAAAACCAAAAAAATCTAGGGCAAGTCTGAACCACAGCTACTTGGGGCTTTATTGCACTAAACATAAGCAAAGTAATGAATCCAATCGCCCTCCAGGATGAGCATCACAGCACCAAAAACAATGACTCCAGTGAGTTGCAACGTTTGAACGTTAGAATTAGAAAACATGGCATGCCAATATAAATACTTGTACTAGAACTTTAAAACACTACTCAATGGTCAGTACTCAGAGAGTTAAAGGGCAGAGAAATGGCACACTCAAACATCAACCGCAAAAATCTTCTGAAGACGGAAATACGATGGTGGCGGTTTATAATCAGCACAAATTCTGCTAAACAGGAACAAAACCAACGCATCTTTACTCTCAAGGGAGGAAGTAGACGAGAAAACAAATTATGAGTCACTACACAAGTTAGACAAGTTAAGGCTGGAAGCTAACATTTCAAAAGCAACGTTAGTACCATGCATGTATGTATGGTACATTTGAATAACCAACAAAAAAAAAAGTACTCAAGCCAGGGCTGCTGAATTGTAACGATGAACACAAAGAAAAGGTTTGAATTAGCGAGATAACTGATGAGCTGAACTATCAAGGTAGTGCTGGAGGCGGTTATGCTCAACAACCTTTTGTTTCAAGCCAACAAAAAAGTAACTCGGGCACATGTCAGATCTGTAAGAGACCTAATCTGTGTTTTGATGAAAAAATATGCCCAAGCAACAAAGTTTTCGTGGAGTCTTGTTGGTTTAAAGTTAAACAAAGAAGTAGTTGTCACAATAACGCTAAACAGGGGGCAATTAGCCAAGTTAACGTTATTAACGATTACCTGCTGCTGGTGGAAACGGTTACATGAAGGGTGAGGTTGGTCGCTTGGTTGCCCTGTATGATCAAATTACTGAAATATACAGTAAAACTAACCAGTTAAAGAACAATAGACGGACAGCTAGCTAACATTAGCCACTCACCTTAAAATAACCACCCTCGTAGTGTGTATTCGGGGGTCCGAATATCGCTACTTCCCAGTTGTACAGGTCCGACTCGTCCACCAAAGTTATTTTGAACCCTTCGACCGGCTCATCTTGGAGACTTTTCATCTCCAGCATTAATGCTTTTTGGGAACTGGCTACATGATGTCTATTCTGAGCCATATTCCACGGCGATTTTTATATATAAAAAAATATCAGCGACCCACCACAGCTGTGACTGCGAAGGACAAAGCTAGCTCGTTACAAACAACAGCTAACAGTAGAAGAACGGAGCTCGTCACGCAGGAACGGTTGGTTTCCGTTTGTGTGCGGTGCCAAAACGCGTCTGGGCTTTATTTGGCCGGAGCTGGTGCGCCTTCCTCTCTGTTGTTGTGAACAATCCAACGGAGCCCCAGTTATTAACGACCATGAACCTACCGTTATCAAGTCGAAGGTATTTTTTTGCCTCATTTCCGGTGACATTCTTCAAAATAAAACTCTAAAGTATCAGTAGCCCATATCAGACAGCTGTGACCCCCCCCCCCCCCCCCCCCGAATTCTTATTTTTTGCTAATTTTTCAAACTTGTCTGTTTGAGATCGTCAAACAAATTTGTGATATTATGTCATTAATAAAAGTATATTATATTTATCATAGTTTAACCCATATAAATACAAAACAAAGTTTTTAAAAGATGCTTTCATTTTTCAAATCAAAAGAGCAGTCGCCTCAAGGCACTTTATTCTGTAAGATAAAGACCCTACAATAGTACAGAGAAAACTGTAACAATCAAACCACCCCCTGTGAGCAAGCACTTGGTGACAGTGGGAAGGAAAAACTCCCTTACAACAGGAAGAAACCTCAGGCAGGGGTATCCATCGAGTGGTTGGGGGTGAGAGAAGGAAAACAGAACAACACAAACATTTGTGTTTGTGCCAGAGATTAATAATAACTACTGATTAAATGCAGAGTGGGGTGTAAACACATGGTGAATGAATAAGGTAAGTGAAGAAGAAACATTCAGTGCATCACAGGAAGCCCCCAACAGTCTATTGGCCTGTTGCAGCATAATTAAGGGAGAATTCAGGGTCAACTGATCCAGCCCCAACTAAATGCTTTATCAAAAGTTTTAAACCTTGAAAATAGAAAGGGTGTTGGTCTACCGAATCCAATCTGGGAAATGGAATTGACAAGTCCTCCAGGAGATCAGAAAATAACCCAGAACAAAGTCTTAAGAACTGCAGTCCTCGCTTACCCCGGCTAAGGCCAGTGTTCATCATTCAATAAAAAGAAAGAGACTGGGCAAAAATAGCATCCATGGAGAGTTCCAAGGCAAAAACCACCATCACATAATTTTCTAAGGGATTCTTGAAGTGTTCAAATTCTGAACAAGTCTTGTCTCACATTAAAATTAACACAGCATTTCATACAAAGGGCATCACACCCACAATCAAATATGGCGCTGATAGTGTGAAGGTCTGTGACTGCTTTGTTGCTTCAGGACCTGGGCGACTTGCTGTAAATGATAGACCCATGAATTCTGCTGTCTGCCAGGAAATCCTGAAGGAGAATATCTCACCAAGTCCACCTTTGAAAGGAAAATTAAAGTTTTGATTTTGTGGTTGCTTAATCAAAGTCCAGGTCGAGGTCTGATAAACTTACTTTCTCATGACCAAAATTCCTCCACAGCAGTGTGAAAGACTCATTGCCAGTTTTCACAAATGCACAAAACCTAATAACTGTTTTCACAAACAGTTATTAGGTTACTAGCTCTTTCACACAGGGCAGGTTTGGATAGCTTTTCTCCTTTAATAAATGAAACCATCATTTAAAACTGCATTTTGCATTTGTTTAGCTTGCCTAAAATTTTTTTAAACTGAAACATGTTAGTGAGACAAATATGCAAAAAAAAAAAAAAAAATAAATCATTCTCACAGCACTGCACAATTTACCCCTCTCTCTTTTGACCTTTACCCTAGTTGCACTCTCTCAGGTAAACAACTTATTAAGACCTTACAGTTAGGATGCTCATTGTTTATGATGAAGGTAGAATCTTTATTTTTTAGGTTTTGTGTCGTTTAATGTACTTCTAGTTAAACATACGCAAGTGTCCATTTTTGCTTGCTCTTAGAGAAAAATACAGTTCGAATCGCAAGTTTTGTTTTGAAAGTCTATACCGGAAATTCATTTTGATCTCGGTTATCTTTGCTACCGAAAGCTTGTCAGCCTCCTCTTTTTATCGGGTGCCTTAAGGAGGAAAAGGAGGTTGGCCAAGCGGCATTTTCGATAAAACAATTAATTTTTTCATAAAACTTCAATCTGAGGCTTTGTCTGCTCAACTTTTCTCAACTCAGCTGCTCGCTGTCAGTCAGTAGGGGTCTCGATTACTTCTGCTGCTAGGCTTTCTGGGAATTGAAGTTCAAAGCAGCACATCTTGCTTTATTGATAGAGACAGGTATTAATTTGCCAAGAACAAATCTTCATCTACACGTACACACTTCAGGTTTCTATCATTTCATTCAAAACTAGTTTTTTGTATGCTTATTGGCTCACTTTAACACGTACACACACACACACAAAAGGACTACAGCATCTTCTTACAGCTTTTATTTTTTATTTTTATTTTTTTGTTGAGTGGAATTTCTTTGAAGGGAATGTAATTTATGTTGTCCCCTTCTGAATATGACATTGTAGAGTTGAATATGAAGAAATAAAAAGACAGGACCTTCAAAAAAATCTGTCATACGAGAGTATATTTCAATGTCACAAGCCAAACTTGGTAGAATAAGTCACTACAGCTGAACCAACAGAGCATTAAGACAGAGCGGGTTTGCCTCCCAGTACACTGCTTCACGTAACCTGTTCTACTGTTATTGTGAGCCCCATGTCCTCAGTGGTGCGACGCCAAACAGAACCCCCTTCCTTCCCCTGTGACTAATAATTTAAAAACATTCAATGGTATCACTTCTTTTAATTGTCTGCACTTAGAATAGATAAAAACACAATACCATCAAAAATAGAGAATGGTCAAGAAAACCTCATTTTAAAAAAAAAAACAAAAAAAAAAAAAGTAGGAAAAACAAAGGAGAAAATGGAATGACATCTTTGTCCGTGTAAGCATGTCCATGGGAAAGAAACAAGGAAAATAAAAGTGTACATTCCTAATCATGCAATATACAAATTTTAATCTAACAGTATGCACAGAATGATCAGTATTAGGACAGCGTGTGATTAGAGAAGTTATTTCTCAGATTCACGGATATCATTTTCAGGAACAGGGAGCACGAACATAATTATTTTCTACTGACGTTCCTGAAAAACAGCTGATCACCTCTGATTTCAGACTCTACTACTGAAAATCTAGTGGAATGGCTGACTTGACCTTCAGGCCAGACATCATTATCATATTTCTTATCTACAATAGCAGACAAATGCAAGAGAGGAGGGCCTTACCAGTATATATGAACAGAGACGCTACCAAGTCTTTTTTTTCCCTTTCACTCTCGCTACTACAAGGATTAGTTGAAGTGGACGGGGTGGTTGCTTTAAACATGAATGATCCAAATGAAGACATCGATTAGAGTTCAACAGGAAGTCGGGTGTTGTGTTTTCTTAAAGACTCTCCTAACACACACACACACACACACACACAAAGTAGCAAGGCAGTTTCTGGAGGGAAAAAGAAACATATGGGTGGGTCAACTGGCCTTTTCTGTGATGTATGAGAAGGAGACGGGCGCAAATATTTCACATGAGGACAGACAAAAACCACACAACTGCTGCTGCTGACAGAGGCGATGCTTCCTTACTGTGGAAGCCGTGTTGATTAATACTGACTCACAGGGCGCCTCAAGCCACTGACCAGTTAACAGCGTCCGCTTAGTAGTAAATGACTTTTAGCAATCTCATATGCAGACCAGCAGTTTTAAAAGAAACAGTACAGGCAGGCTGAGAGTATAAGTGTGGTGTCCTTTAACTTGTCACAGGTTGTCTTTTTTCCCCCCCACAGAGGACAGTGATGTCAGCTCTTTACGTCAGATTATTCCGTGAACACGTTGGCCAAGTGACGACCTGCCTTCAGACAAAGAACAGCATCCTGCTTTACAATATTATTACATCTTCTATACAATAACTAAACCATCCATACGTGGTAGAACACAGGTGGCTTTGTCAGGTGTCATAGAAACCTCACATTGCACTGGATTTGCCAAAGGAATGATATGTTCAAAGTCCTTGGGGAGGGTCAATCTGCAGTTTAGCACTGTTAGATCAGTGCACTCAGGGGAGAGGTGGGGGCTCTACGAGACTTATGAAGTGCCGGAGTAGGTCAGACTGCAGGGCTAAGGCACAGAGCAAAACTACTGAACTACTGTACAATCACCCGTAGAGACACAAGGATTCGGTTCAACTAAACACCAGCAGATCTGCTCTGAGCCTCGCCAAGAGGCAAGTAGGGCAAAAGCACCCCGATACAAGCTTAAAACCCATGCCTTATTTGTAGCTTTGGTTTCACCTCTGCTCTCCGCTCACTGCACTTGCCCAGTGTCTGGTCTTCTCCAGGCACCAGGTCAGTGGTGGGTGAGCAGGTTATAGCGCCCATCTAGTCCGAAAAAAAGAGTCAATCACCTGATTTGTCTTTTTTCAAGGCCTACACAGATGAGCAGCACACACAGATTTTAGTGAGCAGTAAAGGAGGGGATTAGATGAAGGCGCAGTCAGGTTTCAGACAAAGATAAAGAAAAGACAAAACAACAAAACAAACCAAAGACAAAAACGTCAAAACAGTAAAAATACAATTCAACCATTAACAGCAAAAGTCCAGTTGTCAACATTACATGACGCGACCGTCACAGATTGAATTCCCGACAGAGTGGAGGGCGGAAAGAGACGCGGGAAAGAGCAGAGGACGCCAGGCGTCCAGAAACGGCAGCTCAGTCAGAGTCGGGGTGCAACGGGGCGGCTGTTCGAAAACTAGGAAGTAAAAATGAAAATTACACTGCAGAGAAGATGAAGCATGTACACAATGAGTCTGTAAAGCAACATCAAGTGTGAGGGAGTGACCACAGAGTGCGAAGAGGGCCAAAGTGTGGGGCGCTGGAGAAGCAGAGAAGGGGAAAGAAATCTTGCAAATCTGCGGACTAATAAATAGGGCGATACTGGAGGTGCCAGTCGCAGTGTTTCGTAACGTGATTATGTTGTGTTTCAGTGAGGGAGGGGCGGGATGGAGCGGTAGGGTGGAGGGTGGGGCACCCTTCGGCTGTCAGACACAATCAGCACTGAGAGAAGGTCTGCTTGATCTCATCCAGCACATTCCCAAGCAGCGTTGGCTCGTCACATTTAGCGTCAATGGACACAGTCTGAGCAGACTGGGAGAGAGGGGGAGAGAAGTGGGGGACAATGTCAGCATCACCACCTGAAAACTCTTTTCATCTTCGGTTTCAACTCAGATTTATGTTATTGTCGCTTACCGTTTTGACCAGCAGACAGACATGGTGACCCTGGATAGACCTGCTGTACATGGAGGCACAGGAGTTGATTCTCTCCACAACTAATCAAAGATGAGGAAGAAGCACAATCACACAAATGCAGCGCATCAGGATTAATGTCAAAATTACCCAGCATTAATAGTAAGTAAGTAAAATTTTATTTATATAGCACATTTATAGATAAAAGATCACAAAGTGCTTTACAAGGCATAAAACAAAAACAGTCAAAAGTTAACAAAATGCAATTTTAAAAAGATGTTTTTAGCTGTTTTTTTAAAAGTAATCACTGAGTCTGCAGATCTTAAGTTCTGAGGAAGAGAATTCCACAGTCTAGTGGCCACAGTGGCAAAAGCTCTATCACCCTTGGTTTTCAGTCTTGTATACTGAATAAAAAGTAGGCCTGATCACAAGACCTCAGGGACCTACTAGAGTCATAGGGCTGTAAAAGTTCAATGATGTACGCTGGTGCTTGTTCTTGAAGAGCTTTAAATGTCAGAACCAGAATCTTAAAATGGACTCTGAATTCAACGGGGAGCCAGTGCAGCTGTATAAGCAACGGTGCTACATGAGAGTATTTCGATGTTTTTGTCAGAAGCCTTGCTGCAGCATTTTGGAAAATCTGCAGACGCTCCAGGGAGTTTTTGTTTAGACATGTAAACAGTGAATTACAGTAGTCCAATCGTGATGAAATGAATGCATGAATAACAATCTCCAGTTCAGTATGAGATACTATGGGGCTCAATTTAGAAATGTTTCTTAAATGATAGAAGCATGACCGAACCAGAGACGTGGACATCCAGGGTAAGAGCAGAATCAAAGGTTACCCCGAGGTTCCTGATAGACGATTTCACAAATGTTGAAAGAGGACCAAGAGCATTCATTATGTGAGGTACATGTCTGTCTGGAGCACATACAAGGACTTCAGTCTTTTCTTCATTAAGTTGGAGGAAGTTGTCAGCCATCCAACCTTTGATGGTTTCTAATATACTTTTCCAAATATTCCCCTCTGATGATTGTAATTTCCTGCATGTGAAGTAGCACAGGTTTCAGGTCCCCCCCAAAAAAGTGATAATGTAAAGGTACCAGAAAAGTGGTGGTGGAAGCAGATCCTGGCCAGAAGGTGATGGAAGGGCATGTTAACTCCCTCCAGTCTGACAGAGCTGCTCTTCAGATCTCCCGACTCCAGCAACTTTGCAAACGCATCACTGAGAGAGCAAAAGAACAAAAAGAAGTCAATTTTAGATTTCTCCATTACTAAAATCTAACAAAGATTCAACAGATCTAACAGATTTTAATGATTCCCAGAGCGTGGTTCTTGATCTTTTTAATTTAAAATTTCACACCAGCTCTATTTTAAAACAAATGCAAGTGAAATTTACTGATATTTATTCTTCCTCAAAGATGGCCTTTTTCTACTGCCATGCCTAAACCACTCAGTCTACAAACTCTCCCACTCCGAAGATTTCTACCTGGAAACACTTTCAGAGGAGTTTCAACAGCTTCTTTAAAAAGTTTAAATGACTCACTGAAACTCTGATATGAATGGAGGAGTGGCATAGCCAACCTGTAACAAGGAGTAGTGATCAGGTAGGAGGTGCAGGTAAAGTGCAGTTTGAAGTCCAGTTTCTCATGAGTGGAGGAGTCCTCGTTCTGTGGGAATGGAGCAAAACGGCATATTACAAACACCTGTTTGATTCCTTCATAGGTCTCGGAATTAACTCATATGCTACTACGCCAACTCTAGTATTACAAATACAAAAGATTAATTAATTAAGCCACAGGTTTAATAATAACCTATGAAAAATCCCGTCAATCTTGTTTGTGTTTCATTTGGATTTCAGATTTTTCATTCGATTTTCTTTTCTTTTTAGTATACACGGCACTTGTTTGCTTTTCCTACGAACCTTTACAATAAAGGTGAGGGTTCCTTTCAGCTTCTGCGGCATTACGATGCTCTGCACAGTGAAGACAAATCGTGCTTCATTGGACACTCCTACAAGAAAAAACAGAAGCTCTCAGCATCAAATTACGGAACTCAACTTTAAAAGCTCATATAATACAGTTTTTTAAGTTGCAGCTTGAATCATCTGTAACTCAGTAAAAAGGACGGACATTTATTCTGAAAAGCCCCACTACAATTACCAGGAAAATGCTTGTTTTATTTTATTTTTTTAGTAAGCCAATATTATAGCAAAGGATACGTATGATGCCCATTTCCAACCCCATATTTTCCATCTTGGGTTATGCAAAACTAGCTTTACATGGTTTAAGTAATACTAATTTATCTTATCCTGGGCCTCAGATAATAATCTGCCTGAACAAAAGAAACAAAAACTCTTTCAGCTCAATTCAACCTCAGTTTAAGCTAACTTACTTCTGATTGGATGCCCCTCCAAAATATGAATACTAAAGATTTGAGGGGGGCTATGGGCTTTTAATTCACAGTCATGGATGGATGGATTCATACACGATTGTTCTTTAGATAATAACTGACCAGGGGGAAGCTGGAAGGGGACGGTGAGGCCATCATGTGGACCTGACCCTTCAGGCCTCTGCAGCTTGGAGTTCAGAGAGTCCAGCACATTGAACTCCATGGATTTGAGGAAGCTGTCACTCTTATTTTCAAAGATGACAGAAACCACCACCTGACTGCCATCCTGTAGGTTCCCCTGGATGTCACACACCTTACGGGAAAAAGGGAAAACAAGGAAAGTGCTAAACGTGGATTTTGGAACAGTGAATTACGGTCTCATCTTTCCTCTCTTTACACAGTGTTAACAAGGCAAATCAGAGTCATTACCCAGATCCAGAGCACACATCACCATTTCCAAGAAGTGAACACAAGGAGATAATCACAAGGACAGAATCATTCTCAGAAACCGAGCGCTGCTGCGCTAGAGAAAGATAAATTAGTCTGCCCAAGGAGGAAGGCCTGTAAAGAGCAACGAGACCAGAGAGAAACACATCTAGGACAAAACTTTAACCAATACCTGATCAGCATCCTCCATCATCTTTAAAGAGAGGAACAGAAAAAGAAATCTGTATATGATAGTTCTTTTTGGTTTTTTAACTCTAATTACTCCACATGCTGGATCATGGAAACAACAACATTTCTCTTTCTCAGCATCTAGAAAGAAACGTGTGCTATAATGTAGCAAGAAAATGCTTTTATTTATCGTCTCACTAAAGTAAACAGAAGAACCCAACATGTCGAAATAAAGCAGACTATTTATCACAACCTGGTTCACTTGGTGCATTTTAATTAACAATACAAACTATTAGATTGGAGAAGGCGTGAGCAGCTTTGGATGCTAAAAATTAAATTCAAAAATTAAATGTTTTCATTGCCAAAATGAGACCGGAATTATTTTAACAAATTGAGAGCAAAACAAATTTCCAAAGCCTGGCATCGCAGTCACCATCACTCACCATCTTGATGTAGGAGTTCTCAGCCAGCAGGCAGTAATTGGACATGGGCTGAAAGGAGAGACGAGCTCAGGTCAGAGGAGGCATTCTCAGCCACTAAGCATGCTAACTAGGCAACAGGAGCTCCTACCTAGCTGCTATATAACAAGGAAGGCAGTGTGTGCTGGCAGCAGTAAGTGGGTTTACCCAGTGGAGCTCAGATGAATGATGAGAAATTATTCTGCCTACATGTGGCTTTGAGTTATTCGTGTCTTTGAGGTCAGGAAGCTTTTGTTTGTCTGTTTTCAATCGAAGAGGAATGACACAAAGACGCCAATTTAATTTTTACTTCACTCATATCATCTCTACTTTAACATCCACCAAATTCTAAAACCAAAGAGTGCTGTACATAATGTTTTGTTGTACGTATCAATATAGTATTGTACATACCTACACATCTATATCATTGATTCCTCATGTATATACTGTATAGTAACCAGTTATCCATCCCCAGCTTGGTAAATGTTTTATTCCAAGATCTTGGTGCACTGCACATTTAAACATGCTATACAAATTGCTATTGTCTGTGTCGTGCTTTTATCAGTAATGTTTCTTATCTATTCTGTTAAGTAAATTGAGAGCAACGAAGAAAACGAATGAGCCCAATTCTTTGTACGTGTAAATTTGTACCAATTCTGATTTAGGAAACATAACCCGTAGTTTACAAATTAAAAATAATGATCGGTTAAGTTTAATGTTGTGGTTGTTCGACACTGACCGGCAGAGGCTCCTCCTCCTCGACGGTGCCATTCTGCACAGACTCCTCTCCGCCTCCATCGCTGTGGTGGTGATGGTGATGATGCTTCTTTTTCTTTTTCTTCTCCTTCTCTTCCTTCTCTTTTTTCTGCTTCTTCTTCTTGTGCTTGGAGGACTTCTATAGAGAAAAACCCAAAGAAGGAGAAGGAGATAAATTTCCTGAAGTGGTGTTTAATCGCCATTGAGTGTTAATGCTAATGAAAATAAAACACAAAGTAGCAGAATTACTCCCACAGAGCCCACAGAAACTGGCAGGTCTGCGACACATCGTTCACACAAATGTATCAGAATTAGAGTTGCCAATTCCCCAAGTCCAGTCGGGGTTATTGTAAACTGGAATCTCGAGCAGTGCTGTCAAACTTTGTTCCTTCCAACTATTGCCTCGTCTGCGTTAACTCACACTCTCCTCCGTCTCGGTGTCTTTGGGCTCCTCGGGCTCAGAGTCGGCCGCTGTGCCAGCAGGCGCCTCGGGCGCAGGGTCTGCTTCTGCTGCTGCTACTGTTGCTGCTTCCTGTTCAGATACACCAGCACGCCACCAAATAAACACACAAACAAGAACAACCACAGCGTTTAACACATGCAAAACTTTCTACCACTCCTGTGTTGACACAGGTAAGTGAGGTCAGTGAGTTTACTCAGTCATTCATAAGAGAAGTCATTCATGATCACCTGCAATCTACTGAGCTGAGTGACACCACAAACAAACATCAGGTACAATGAGCCACGAGTGTTGCATGGAAGAATGCTAAACATGAGCATATCATGTTTGTATGGACCTCTACACCTACAGCGGTTTTGCTGTACAACTGCTGGATCCACTGCACTAACCAGCTACACCGGGTGCTGCTCGAAACTGAAGCAGGCTGACTGACAGGCTAAATATATGCAACAGTACGATCTGGGACGCTGGTGTGACAGCCAGAACAAAAACAAGCGTTCCACGAAGACATCGATGCATATTACTGGGGCAGCTTTAACTCTTGGGCTGACAGTTCAAATGATTAATAACAGAAATGCCCAAAGGGAAAGTAAAAAGGCCCGACAGATCTGAGCGTACAGTCATGACGGAGCCAAACGAAATCTTTGCTCTCATCTGGGTCACATGTACAGCTAAGGAAACAGTGCGCCTGTTATTCAGTCTTTTCATCGAACAGTCAGGATGAAATAGTGGAGCAACTGGATAGCTTAGCTTATTTAAACAAGCTGGAAATGGTGTGAGAGGCTGTCCTGGTATGACCACAGGCCACATAGATTTAATTTAAAACTACTGAGAAAGTAATTTTCCTTTTTTTTTTTAATGAAAGAAAACAGTCATCAAAAAGTCTATTAGTAAAGGTGAAGTTAAGCAGCTGATTTGGGGAAATTCTACTTGGTTTTCAAACAGAAACAAAGATAAGTATGGCCCCACACTGAAGGGATAATGGAGAGTGGATATTGTGCTCATACAGTGGTGACCTAAGAGGAAAGGACTCTGGGCCAGTTTCTGGGGAGCTGTTTACCCCTCTTCCACCACTGAGGTGCTGGTGTCCAACCTAGAACCATGAAAGGCTATCCCAGCAATAACTGGTAAATGGCCTGTATTTATATAGCGCTTTACTAGTCCCTAAGGACCCCAAAGCACTTTACACATCCAGTCATTCACCCATTCACACACTGGTGATGGCAAGCTACATTGTAGCCACAGCCACCCTGGGCGCAGTGTTGCCAACTCCTCAGTAAGGAAAATCGCTATTGGTTGTCCTAAAAGTCGCTAGAAGTCGCTAAATGACGTCATCACCTAATTTGCATAATTGGTCATGCTAATGTAATTGTAATCTATGTTGTTGGAGAGAGAAATAACATCGTGGAAGAGACATAAAGTGAGCAAAAAACGTCCTAAATGCATTTAGAGTTTATTTAGAACTACAAATTAAATTTATTTTAGCAATTATTGTTTTTTTAATGTCACAATTCCAACCCTGCTCCTTTACCCGGGCTTGGACCGGCAAAAGTGACCCGAAATAGGCACTCTGGTGGAGTTACTTTGTGTGTGTGTGTGTGTGTGTGTGTGTGTGTGTGTGTGTGTGTGTGTGTGTGTGTGTGTTTATAAGTATTAGAAATATCCTGTCTCAGAGTGACGCTGAAAAACTAGTTCATGCATTTATTACTTCCAGGCTGGACTACTGCAATTCATTATTATCAGGATGTCCAAAAAACTCACTGAAAAGCCTTCAGCTAATCCAAAATGCTGCAGCAAGAGTACTGACAGGGACTAGAAAGAGAGAGCAGATTTCTCCTGTTTTGGCTTCCCTTCATTGGCTTCCTGTTAAATCCAGAATTGAATTCAAAATCCTGCTCCTCACATACAAGGTCTTAAATAATCAGGCCCCATCTTATCTTAATGACCTTGTAGTACCATATCACCCTATTAGAGCACTTCGCTCCCACTCTGCAGGCCTACTTGTTGTTCCTAGAGTATTTAAAAGTAGAATGGGAGGGAGAGCCTTCAGTTTTCAGGCCCCTCTTCTGTGGAACCAGCTTCCAGTTTGGATTTGGGAGACAGACACTATCTCTACTTTTAAGATTAGGCTTCAAACTTTCCTTTTTGCTAAAGCATATAGTTAGGGCTGGACCAGGTGACCCTGAATCCTCCCTTAGTTATGCTGCAATAGACGTAGGCTGCCGGGGGATTCCCATGATGCATTGAGTTTTTCCTTTCCAGTCACCTTTCTCGCTCTCTATGTATTAACAGACCTCTCTGTGTTGAATCATATCTGTTATTAACCTCTGTCTCTCTTCCACAGCATGTCTTTATCCTGTCTTCCTTCTCTCACCCCAACCGGTCGCAGCAGATGGCCCCGCCCCTCCCTGAGCCTGGTTCAGCCGGAGGTTTCTTCCTGTTAAAAGGGAGTTTTTCCTTCCCACTGTCGCCAAAGTGCTTGCTCATAGGGGGTCATATGATTGTTGGGTTTTTCTCTGTATCTATGAAGCGCCTTGAGGCGACTTTTGTTGTGATTTGGCGCTATATAAATAAAATTGAATTGAATTGAATTGAATAAGTAGTTTTAAACCTTGTGATCCACAAAACAGCATAAGAGTAAAAGAATAAAAGAAGAACTGACTGCGTTACAGCACCCGCTGCTTGTTGAGAGTAAAAGCGATATGCGCTTTCCTGTCTTTTTTTTAGCGACTTTTTGTAGAAAAAAAGTCGCTAGGGGGTCTGAAAACTCGCTAAATATAGCAACAAAGTCGCTAAGTTGGCAACACTGCTGGGGCGCACTGACAGAGGCGAGGCTGCCGGACACTGGCGCCACCAGGCCCTCTGACCACCACCAGTAGGCAACGGGTGAAGTGTCTTGCCCAAGGACACAACGACCGAGACTGTCCAAGCCGGGGCTTGAACCGGCAACCTTCCGATTACAAGACGAGCTGCCAACTCTTGAGCCACGATCAGCTACCTCAGCTAATAACTGTTAGCTGAAGCTCACATATCCTGTCTACCACTAAAATGACTCCAGCTTCTGTTTGGAGTTTGTGTGTGTGTGTGTGTGTGTGTGTGTGTGTGTGTGTACTGGATGTTTCACACCAGCATGGGTACCAGGACCACACTGGTTCAAAGACATTTTAGTGACATTTGGTCCATTGTTACTTCTTCAAAAATAAAGAAATCAATAAACAAAGATCACAAAAAACAAAAACAAAACAATAAAAGTAACAGCACCCGCTCTGACATCATGACTGACACAACACAAGGCAAGAAGAAGTGCGAGACAAATACAGATACATACTGTGTACACACACATGCTAGAAAGCAGAAGGGTGCTGGAAAATGAGAGAATATAGTGTTGTGAGCCCTGTGAAAGAGAGGCAGTGTCAAAGGATGCGGAGGGGAAAAAAAGAAAAGAAAAAAGGAACAACTCAAGGGCAGTAGGGACAGAACGTATGGTTACACCGATGTCTGAGGCAGGTTGATTGAAAACCGTGTCATGAAACTGAACAGATGTGGGCAGGACAGGGTGAGAGAGACAGAAAGAGAGAGAGAGAGAGAGAGAGAGAGAAAGAGGGGCGTGACTCAACCTGGGTGTTAGAGGGCACTGGAGCATTTGAGAGCCAGAAATCCAGGTCCGAAACCTAAAAGAGGAAGGGAGGGAGAGGAGCGCGAGGAGGTGAGAGGGGTGAGGGCCAAACAGGTTCTGTGTCTTACTACTATTCATGAAAATGGATACAGAGAATACACTGTCCTGTTTCATGAATAAATCAAGTATTTGGCAAGAGACTGCACAGTCGGCTACGAGGAAACTGATACTTGATCGCTATAGCCGATTGAAAGACAGGCTGGGAAAAAGCAATGGAAGCGCCGAGTTAATGAACATGATAAAACGTGTCTGCTTGCATTTAACCATTTGACAGAATTTGTGGAGCACTCCTTAAGGCAGCCCTTCCCAAAGTGTGGGGCCCGCCCCCTAGGAGGGGCGCAGAGCCATTGCAGGAGGGGCGCGGTATGAAAAGGAAAAACAAAACAAAAAAAACAACGCTTGGACACTGCTAGCACGATGCGCCTCCACAAACACAAGCCAGGAGATGAAGCATCGCTGAATATGTTTCCAAACCAACTTCATTCTAAGCCAAGTCTAGAAAATCTGGTGAAGCATATCTGCCCTTTGGCTTCACCTGCACAAGTGCCGAAGTAGGTCTCCCCGCATAATTGGTTTTCCCTTCATCAGGAGCAGCGCTGGGCTGTTCAAATCACGGACAAACAGGATCCCACATTCTTGATTTTTAGTTCACAAACACTTCTTATAATGACTAACTACTCCTGACATTTTGGAGATGTTAGCTCTTTATACAGTAAAGTTACAGCGGGATACAAATAACATCAGGCTGATCCTGCAACGATTTGTTTCCCCTGTCTAAATTACGGACAAACAGCATCCTACAGCTGTTTATGTTTTTAAACCCATTTTGCAGAGGGATTGAAAAATGTATTGATAGCAATGTTGAATATTATTACACAGGAAAAAACCAACTACATGTAAAATAATTACACCGTGACGCCTCTGCCTTTGTAAATAGAGGGACAGTAACTGCTTGTGTATGTAAGCCTGTAAAACCTGCAGATAGTCAGATTAACAGTATTTTGTCTCTATCTGCTATTCTGCAATTCATCTCATGTAAACAATAACGTGGCGCACAGCGTGATGTGAAAAAAGGCACATGATACCTTTGAGGTTGCGTGACGAACTCTGTATTCCTCGTCCACACGTAAACGCAAAAAATGAGTTTTAAAAAATCTCCATTTTTGGTGATTTGAAACGCCATTTACGTGTGGACGAAACAGTTGCTTTTCAAAAATACCCGTGTAGGTGTGGACGTAGCGTGAAAGAGTTAGTAGTTTATTTTCTTACTGCCTGTAATTTATTGCAGATTACTTGTATTTGCTTACTTGTTTACTAAATGTTTGAGGTGTGAAATAAACCGCAATGGAGCAAAATATGGGCGTGTGTGGTTGGAGGATGTGTTCGTGCGTGCGTGTGCGTTGTTTTTTCTTGTAAAACAAAGGGGGGCCCAGCAAAAAAAGTTTGGGAACCACTGCCTTAAGGTATCCTTTAAGCCATTTTAATTATAATTTTATAGATCTGGTAATTAAAACCAGTGTTTGGATGTTAGATACAAACTGCGGCGCTGCGTAGGAAACATCCTCGGTCCAACATGTTATAAAGGCGTACCTCAGCACTAGTTGAACTGGGCTGTGCTTCCACCTCCTTCGTTTCTTCCGATTGGACCGCGGCCTCTTCTGCTTGACCTCCAAGAAGATCCTCCTCCTTTTCTTCACGTTTGTGTTTTTTCTTCTTCTTCTCTTCTTTGCTCCTCTGTGGAAACAGGAGAAAATATTCCAGTCGGTGTCAGTCAGGTTAAGAAATGCAAACACTGAGTCATCAAATTGCAACGGCGCAGCTGACGGCGCGCTGCTGTTCTCCCCTCGCTCGGAGTGCTCCGTGAATCTGATTTATGACCAGAAGGTGGCAAATGTTTCCAGCATCTTAACCTCACCTTCCTATCCCTCTCTTTATCCTTCTTCTTGTCCCTCTTTTCTTTGCTGCTCTTCTTCTTGGGTTCCTGTGGCGTGGCATTTTCTGCCTCTCCATCCTCAGCCGGGCTTTTTGGAGCCCCTGCTGCACGATGTGACCTGACTGGTAGCTTCTCGCTGTCTGCAAGTGGCCTGCACAAACAAAACATACAGATACATATTTTAACTCTGCACAGATAAGGACTTGGGAGGTGATTTTGATCCTCCTGGGCTACATCATCTGAAAGATGCATTCCTTGAGTATTAATTGTTAAAGGTGAACAAGGCATGTAGGGTGCAGCAATCCACTCAAGCACATGTTCTGCACTGTGAAGCAGCCAGGTCTCATTCAAAGCACAAGACATTCCTCTAGCAGAGCTCCACGATCGATCCTAATAATGTCCTCCATACTGAAGTGATAAGAGCTGGTAAACTTATGTCCTAAAAGCCGGAAATTAGGAGTCAGTAGCGTGCACTATAGCCCCCTGTTGGAAAATCTTTATATATAATATAAAATCTAATATAGATATTATATAAAACCATGACGTGTCATCAGTCTCCAATTTAAGTAAATTTTCTTTTTTGGTTTTATTCTTTCAGCTTTAAATTCCTAGAATTAAGTAATCTTGCTTCTGTGGTGTCATTTTTCTTTTAGAATTACAATCCAAAAGAAAGACTTCCACATGTGTTTTTGTAAGTAAACATTAATTTATAAGACCAAAACTGTTTACAGCTTGTCCTGCATGATCTCATCAACACATTAAAATGATCCACATTCTATCCTTGGCTTAAGGCCACATCTTTTTCCACTGAGGGCGGGCAAAGCGTATCCACTTAAAAACAGCTGGAGACAGTCTGGGGGCATGCCAAGTCTACTAAACTCAGCTGAGCAGATCTAAGAGAAAAGAATTACACTATAGCGTCGAACCCCTGGGATAGGTTTCTAAAAGCATGTTGATGCCGATTGCCCAGTACAAGAAAAAGAAGAGCAAACATGCTTTTAGGAAACTATTCTGGGAATTTAAAGGATGAAAGATTAAGTCCTGAGAACATCAGCAGCCAGTTCTTATTTTCTTTCTTTCTAGGAAATCATTTTGTTTCCTTTTCTTTAAGGACAGATAAATCAGAACTGCTTGTTCAGAAATAGAGATGCTGATATTTTCAAGAACATTAAAAAAAAATAAAAAAGAAGAAGAAGCAGTTTTAAGAGAAGCGGGATACTACAATATCGTTATGCATCACTAGGTCAAATGCTACAACTAAAGAACAGATCGAAGGGAAGAAGAGCAAAAAGTGGACATTACGAGCTTCAGATAGGTAAGGAACAGACAGCTATATTAGTTGAAAAGAGCAGGACGGCTACTTGGAAAGCAAGACAGAGAGAAAGAAAAAAGGTGACCTGTGCACAGTCAGAGGTCAGGTCCTATGGCTGGGCTGCTACTCACCTGCGCGCAGTTGTTTCCAATAAGCTGCCCACACAAAGAGGCAGTAATGGGTGTGTGTAGGCACAGAAAAGAGGAAGCAGAAAGCAGAACGCCATGAGGAGGAGGGCGAGGAGGGAGAGGGCCGGTCACACTGGCTTTAATGCTGTGACTGGAAAGCTTCAGGAATAAATGCTAAAACTATACTTTCATGAAATGTTTGAAGAGCAACAGTTTTCATCTCTCTGCCTCAGCACACCAAAACAACAGGTTTGAAACGAAAGGATTAAATGCAACTTTTAGGTTAAATTTGGAGGATTTAAGAAAAATATTAGCTTTGACCACAGTGCTCATTTTTATACAAAGTCCTCCATTTTCATCAGCTCAAATATAATTGGACAACTTGACATAATTGCAGGGAATCAAAGTTTATGGCTTATTATTTTTTTAAAGACGTTTTTGGCTAATCATGTGTCTACATTGTGGAGATTAGTGTCTTGCCTAGATTGATTGATTGATTGATTGGTAATTTATTTCAACATGTGAACAATATACAAGTACATTTAGAAAAGAAAATAAGAAAGAAAAAAAATACTGTACAAATTACATACAAAAAATTATTAATTTACATGTTGAAAGGGAGTGGGAAGAAGTAAACACTTATTTAATCCCACCCCTTTGCCATAAATTATCAGTTAATATTTAGTCAGCTTCCTTACTGATATAATTTGTAATAAAAACAGTGAACAGATTTCTGATATACTATATACTATAATATCACATGCTGTGATGTGTTTTTTCTTTACCATCGAAAGCATCCTGCGATCATCCACCACTGCTGACTTACATCGTGGCCTGGGCCTTTTCATGTTCACAGGTGCTTCGTGTTTTTCTGAATGTTCCAAAATGCTGATTTGGCCACTTCTTATGTTCCCACACTCTCTCTAATAAATTTGTTTTATTTGTGCATGCTAAGTTTGGCTTGATTCATTTGAAATAAGATCCCCTTTGAGAACGGTATTTGCATTTGAATTTGAATTTGAATGAACTGCTTCCAAATGCAAACGCTACACTTGGAATCGACTGCAAACCTTTTACATGCTTAATTCAAAAAACAGCCTAAATCTGTCCACAAAACAGCCCCAATGACACAGGACTGTAAATAAGCTACATCTGGTTGTTGATACAATATCTTTGTTCAACCACTTGAATTTAACCTAAAGTCTGCTTTTCAGTTTGACTTTGATAGATTCCTTTCAAACAGCTCTCTGTTGAACTCACTATTCAGTTATTTTCTGACATATCTGTATTTCCAACTAGAAATCCTCCAGCTTTAAAACAAGGTACACAACACAAACAACAACTTTGGGCGGAAAATCTTAAATTTCAATGCCTGGCAGACTAGTTTAGATATAAAAACGATGACTTCAGCATCTTCAAAATCAGCAGTTAAAGTGATGAAGGTCGAACACATGTAAAAAAAACCTCACTTGTCCAAGTCGATGTCCAGGGCTTTGTGAGGGTCATTGGGGTCTTTGTCATCGTCATCGCTGGGTAAGGCATTCTGTAGGACAAAACACAAGAGATTAGCTGAGCTACTGACTTCCAGTGATCTTTGTGATGATACAGTAAAAATATATTTATAAAAAACTGAGTGAAATTGATTTTCCTTGAACATGTCAGTGTAAAATAATTAAAATTAACTAAATTAAATAATAAAGTAATAAAACTTTCAACACTACATAGAAAGAAGGACCAGGCAGAAACAGAAGGTTTCAACAACAACTTACAGAATGTTTTAAATTTAGTATTTATATAAAGTCTTCTTCCATTGATGTCACCACGTGCCTACCTCTGGCATCTCCTCTGTAACAATGTCGACCACATGTGCAGGTGTGATGTCCTCCTCGCTCTCTGGGCCTGAGTCGTGTTTCTTCCCTCGCCCGCTGCGTTTTTCTTTCCTCTTCTTCTTCTCCTTCTTCTTTTTCTCTGCTCTCTCTTTCTGCCGACGCTCCTCCTCTAGCTTAACGTATTGGTCAGACATAGGCAGACCTGTGGGGTGGCAAGTTGTAGCTAAGGGTAACGTTGATCATTTTCAGTATACAAATAGAAAAATTGTGACACAACAGTATGTTTGCAGGTAAGGCTGCACTTAGATTCAGGTGAAGTTATGATAGTTATATTGGGGTTCCTTTTTTTAGTTTTTGTAGTAATATATGAGGATTGTGTGTCCCACCTGGGACTTTGAGAGGCACGCTGAGATCAATCTGCACGACTGGGATGTGTTCCACTCCTGGAGCTTCCTGGTACACCTACACATAAAATAATTCATTTCAAAAAGGTTTTTGCCATACATGAGCGTAACTACTTTTACTAAATACCCTGTGCAGTGAAAATGACTACCAACACAAAGTAATTACTGAAGACAGTGAGCATACCTTCTGAGAAGATGGAGAGGCCTTGATGTAGAATGGGTTGTTGGCTTGCTCCTGCTTTCTGGCTTCTCTCCTCTTGTAGTGGAAACAAGAAATATATGAATTCATGAACAGCCTACGTCACTTATAGCATGAGCTGGGATCCAAGGGCCAGATTTACTAACTGTGAGTCTGAGGAGGTTAATATTGATTCTGAGTCAATGGCAACATTAATAAACAGTCGCAGGCCATTTTATCACATATGTTCCCGTTCATTTAAACAAATATATTAAAAAAAATCAATGATGAAAAAACCTGAAGGCTTTGGCATATAACAACATTTAAAGTAATGTACCGAAACAATAAATAATTCATATCCAAGACTAGAAACAGTGCTGGCAGCATCGTCGGTCTGTCACTTTCTAAAACTAAGATCAAACATTACATTGTACAATTCTGCTTCAAAGTCTTGATGCGCGTCTATGACTGCTACAGATCAGAAGAAGTGCACACGGTGGGATTTCCTACTGTTGGAATTAGTGCTTACAGGACCGGATTCGTCCAATCTGCAGACAGTTTCCTCCCCAACCTCAAACCTCTGTCTTAGGTGGCAGAAGAGCCATAGAGCGACACTCGGAACAAAATTCATTCAGATACAAAAAGTTCTTTCAGAGGGGAAGATGGAAAACCAAATGTCAATTTCCCCTGACAAAGAAAGCACAAGTCCAACTGGTTTTAAGGCTTTTTTAAGGGAAAACCGTCTGCTGAGGTGGCATTAACATGTAGTGACTGCAGGGCCAACATCTCTGTTCCTCTTTTCCTCCATGATCACTTTAAACCATACTCTACTCTTTCTATTAGTCAGCACTTTGTAAAAGAAAACGGTATTAAAAAAAAAACACCAAAAATGATGAGACTTTTACTAATCCTGTCCGTTAAAACAACAACAAAAAGTCAGAGTTGTGTACTGTTTTTGTTCTATGTTCCATCAGTTAAAATTGAGAAGTTGCTTTGAAACTATTTCTTACTCATGGTGGCAATTTTTACAGCTGACATTACAAAAATTTCAGTAACAACACAAAAAGGTCAAACACCTCAAATGTTACAAGCTGAAACAAAAAACAAATTTGGACATAGAGTCCTGGATCATAACTGCTCTTTGCAGTTTATCAATGATACAAAGACCAACCTACGCACCCTTGCCAGCTCTTTCTCATCCACCTCTGTGTGACGGGGGCGTGAGTGTTTGGGCTCCTCCTTGGTAAAAATAGCCTTGGGTTGCTCATCCTCAGACTCGCTTTCAGAAGGAGGCTCATTGATCCAAGCATCCAGGTCCAGCCTACACACACAAACATGGTTGTTGTATTCCATTATGAAAAACTCAAAAGCAGACACATGCAGCATAAATGCCGAAACGTTTTAGTTACTCTTGCTGCTACGCCTCAAAGGTGGGAAACAAAAACACTGCATTTTAAGCAAAAAGATTATAAACTGTAAAAAATGTGTGATACTGCAGTTTTGTTTTGTTTATCTCATGTGCTGAGCCAACGTACCCTTCGGGAACAGGCACTTTCTTCTGTGCCTTCGGAGCTACAGGATTGAGTTCTCCAGCAAACAACGCGCTGACTTCTTCTGCTACTTCTACATCCTTCTGCTGCAGTTTCTGGATGTACTTAACTAGCTGCAGGATGCAGGACGCCTGAGAAAAAAGGAGAGGAACTGTAGGTTGCAGGTATTTATCCGATTTGTATGCAGTAGGTAACCTTGTAATCTGTGAAGCATTAAAGGTCAGGTTCTGTAAGGACTCTGGCTCTTTATCTTACCCTCTCCTGCACCTCGAGGTTAGCGCTCTGGACAAACAGTGGTAGCCTGTCTATCATCATCTGGCTGGTTTCCTGTGCAGCTGTGCTGTCTGTGTTCCCCTCTTGGTTCTTCAGGATGGTGGCGAACAGCTTGGCTGCATTCTGCACATATACAGCCTGGATGTGACCGGGTAGGGTCGCGACCTTAGGACGCAGCATGGCCTCCAAAGTCTGCACGGGATTCTCCAGGTGTCTAAAACGAGGGGAAGATGTCTGTTATTTCAGGTTTGGTACTCTCAACCCTCAGGAAGGTTCCCAAACAGATACAGCAGTACGGTGTTTGGGTTACACACATTTGTGACTGTGCAAAATAAATACACACAACACACTACATATTATATGACTGCATTAACTCTGTCCTGACTCATCTGTTCTTACAGAGTAAAACAGTATTTGCTCTGCCCTGAGGAGCTGCAGAAACTAATGTGAAGACACACATGGTCGGATGCGTCAGTCTCTTCTGTTTGCCAAACCTTTAGCATCAGCAGAGAGTTTAAATATACCAATTATACTGACTACTTCTAATGACTTACTCTGAGAATTCCCCACAGATCCAGGCTGCAGCATACAACACTTCACAGATGCCGTTTCTCTGCATGTTGCCTGTCAGCAGGTGGGCGTTGTCCAGCAGGGTAGCCATCTGGGCAACGGCAAAGACCCGGATGGCTTTGACTCGTATGGCCACATCCAGCATCTGCGAGGCAATGAGGTGGCCGTGCCGTGTGCCCTCTAGTCGGGTCAGCTCTACTAGGATACTAATGTACCTGTTGGGCAGACATGGAGAGGGCGTGTATATAACTACAACTACAAACTGACACACCTCAGAGTGAAGCACAGGACAGTGCTGCTGGTAAACTAACCATTCAAAGTTGGTGATATACTGGTAGTTGCTCTGACTGCAGATGTCAATGATCTTTGTGAGCAGTTCATCTCTGTAGGTGGTTCCTTCGGCTTTGTCTACATGTATCATCAGCTTCTTTACGATCTCCATCAAGTTCTTCTTGGACACCTGCAAAGAGCAGAACCCACAAGTGACCACAGAGAATTATTACTTTACTAGATCAAACAGCACCATTTGCAGAGTTTTATAGTTGGCAGTAACAGCTTAAGGTATCTAATGTACTTGACACTTTAGTGTGCGAGTGCTAGCAAAGCCGTTTTATTATACCGAGTTACAGCAAAGTAGTTACAGCGAAAGTTCTGTTTTTTGTATTGCATTGCACCGTATTCTTTAGAATAGACTGAAACAAGCATAATCTGGATCTAAAAATATTCAACATTAGTTTTCGTGAACACTGAATAAAACAAAAGTTTGGCTGCATACTAGAGGTGGGAATCACCATACATCCCACGATACGATATTATCACAATACTTAACGCACGATATGATATTATTGCAATTTTTAAAAAATATTTTGCGATATTCAGATTCTGTACATAAAGGTAAACTTTATCAATATTCATTTTATCTAATATCAAAGTCTCACACTCAGTCTTTCTCTCATTTCAGTTTTATTGTTGACAAACTGAACGGTTTGTATTACAGTCTAGTCCAACTTAACTGAACGCAACCATCTGGTACAATTATAGCTATTCTGAACTATGCAGTTTATGAAAACTATGCAGCCCCTTCAGCAACTGAAGAATTTGAAAGTAAATTAAAACAAAATATAATTTTACATTAAATAAAAAAGTTTTAAACTTAATTAAAATAAAACATGTCTTAAATTAAAATAAGTAAACTGTCATGTTTATTGCTGCCAAAAAAAAAGTTAAACACATTTGGACAGTGAAGGAATGTCAGGATTCTTGCTCAGAAAAAGGATCAACATGCTCTGAAGTCAGAGCACAAAAACCTTTTTTGTAACAAAATATCGATTTCTGCTGTCCCTGTATCGATACATTATTAGCAAACAAAATATCACGATACTACACAGTATTGATTTTTTTTCCCCACCCCTACTGCATACCATGCCATAGAGCAAGTCCAGAGCTCTCAGACGGATGGACTCATCCTTGTCATCCAGACACTGGAGAATGAGGTCTTTATGAGACTGCACTGACTTGGGGTGGGTCTTCAGGATCTTTGACATCGCCAGCAGGCCTAAATACTTCACTACAGAAATACGCAAAAACACGCTACCTTAGTGTAGTTAAAAAAGGACACACAACAACCCTTGAAATCTCCACACGTTACTAAGTATATTTTGTTCACCTTGCTACATGCCATCACTCTTAAACCTGATTAGCGTTACATTACTGTGACTGCAGTAATAATCATATGTATGTAATAACTATAATACACTATGAACTCTTTCTATGCTCATCTTCACTTTGCTAATCTATAAAAAATATAAATCACACAGCAAAAACAAAAATAAATTAAAACAGGAAATAAACACAAAACACACAAAAAGATGGAAAGGACATACAAACACACACGCGGGACAACACACACTGGGACACAGTCTTGTTTTGCTTTATCCTTTCTCATACCCCTGGCAGCTCATCCCCCCCCCTCAGGTTCTGTGATCAATAAAAGGGTGTTATACTGACCTTGGATCAGTGAAGCTGATCACTGCAGTGCTTAGATTAGAGAAGTGACCACTGATGTGGACTTGTGGAAGTTCAGTGATGTGCTGAACAAGAAAAGGCTACACACATTTTTCAAACATATTTCTTTTAACCTATGGTTTTAATTGTGACTGTTTTGGTTGCTAGCATGTTGCCATGGTTGCCCTTATTTTGCACGGAAGAGGCAGAAGAAGATGGTAAAGCACAACTTTTACTTTAAAGGTGAAAATTCTCCATTTTCAGCAGGCGTTGCATTTTTGAAGACTTATCTAAGCTCAGCAAGTATTTATCAATAACATTCATAATTAATATTAATAACTATTATCATTATTATTATTACTATTATTAACCCTGACTGGTTGGCAATAATAACTCAATAATAATACATGCCTAAATGTGACTGAACCCTTAGTTACCTGCACTCCATCTAATGGCATCATCACCAAAAAGTATGTGACCTGACTTTTACTCAGTCCTAATCCAACAAGTGTTCTACATGAATTTACTCAGGGCTTTTAAGTGGGCCCTGAGATTAAATACTTTACCAGTTAAGCATCGTCACAAGGGAATCGCTACATATTTTCGGCTTTACTCACTGATGTTTTGGAAACTTTTATACCCAAGTATAACTGTGAAACCAAGCAGGGGCACAGCAGTGATCAATGAAAGGATAAAACATTGAACCACAGGTTCACAGTCTACTCTATTAAGGCCATGTCCACACTAATAAGTTTTCCTTTTAAAAAGCATGACTTTATGCCTTTGAGTACTCACTATTTCAGTGATTTAGGACTGATATGGGAAACATTTTAGAGTGGATGTAGCCTATGATCAGGAGTCTACGATTTACTTTACACACGCACAGTTATCTACGTTTTAAGATCCAGACAACTCGAATACCTGAATGTAGAACTCTAAGCTCCAAATGACTGTGTGCAAAGAGAATGTAATAACAACTTATAATATAACAAATTTAAGCCCCTCTAGAGTGAAGCAAAGAAAATATTTAAAAAATTTAAATTGGGTACTTTTTTTGTGTATATTTTGTTGGAAACCGGGTGGATGTGACTTAAGTGCAATGGTATTCCAAGCAGGACGCCCAATTGAGAGTGAAAAGGAAGTAATGTTCGAGTTATCCAGAGTCAGGAGGTCTATGTTATTGTCGTCTAAAAGGGTGGACTGTTCCATAGTCAAAAACACGCAGACAATGAGAAAATGACACACTGCAGGCATTGACAGAGGGCTCACAGTTCTGGTCCGAGTCTTCTATCAGGATTCGCAGTTTCTGCACACAGAGCTGTGGGAGAGACGAAAAACAGAGAGGGAGAGGGGCAGATCTGTTATCACCACGGAAAACCTTTCCACACCAGGAGCTTTGTGAGACTTTCTGGCCTGTCTGATGGCTGCTGCGTTTCTACTTAAGCTACGTTGAATCGGACGGCATGCACTGTGATACAACTGGAGTGGAAAGGGTTAAAAATCTGCAACTAAACACATGAATGTGTTGATGAAAGAGAGGAACTGAGGAGATTACCTGGATACTAGCACTGTGGTTAGGCATCCCCGAGGACAAAGAAATCAACACTGTAATGTAGCACAAGGAAACAAGAGAACGATTTTTTATGAGCAAGTTTAAAAAAACCAAAACAAATAAAGATCAGAGCACGTGAGGAAAAAGACCTCTGCTAAATCTCAAGGATGTTTAAGCCCCAGTATACAAGTTAAAATTTAACTTGTACAAATTCCACTTATTCATTCAAGCAAAGCTAAGAAAATCTGGTTTTAGCATGTAGGAGGACTGAAAAGAGCAAATACAGATAAGACACTACACTGTATTTTTTGAAGATCAATGTATAAGCTTATTTCTCAACACAGAAGCAAAAATATACTGAAACGATGAAATAAACATGGGGCTGGGGCCACTAAGCTAAGTGAGATTTGATGCGACCCACAGAACAGCTGTACTGACCTGCAATCACAGTGTTGACACATTCATACAGCAGAGACATGGCAGAGGTACTGTGAGAGAAAAACATCAGGACGGTGAGAAAGTTTAGAATTATTATTGAGCTGTTTATCAGATCAGACTGTTGTACCGTCTACGGGAAATATAATAAAAGAGAATTTCCTCTCACCTGTGGATTAGATTTGTTAGAGGTTCAATCAATTTCTTCCCCAACCGTGGCTCCAACGGTGTGAGTGCACCAAACTACAAGATACACAGAATTTCTGGATTTTGTTTGTCCACAATCACCTTTCAGAAGCTGCTACACTAAATATATAAATGTATATATTTAAATCTATTCAGTTACTAACTACTAAAATGTAAATGTAAAGTCTTACCAGCTTTATGATCTTAATGAGAACCCAGTTGTTAGTAGAGGAAGTCATGAGTTTGAAGAAAAGCGGGGCCAATGACAGGTAGTTCTTGGGATTTCTCCTGGCCAGCTCACATATGACATTTACTGCTGCTGACTGGACGCCTAACAGGAGAGAATATAACATCAGGAAACACGTACTGAAAACTACAAAAGCTTAATTTCTTTAAAAGAACATTGGAAACTATGTAGTGTGTTATTAAAGAAAAAAATGTAATGCAAAGAGTCCAATGACTGCAGTCCAACATACAAAACAAAGCGTGTAATAATAAAAGAATGGAATTTGTACTGTCATCATAACTGGATAAAAAAGTGAGATATTAAATAGAGTAGAGTAGTAAGTATGAAACCATCTAAAACCAGAAGAGAGTCAGCAGTATTGTCTTGCAGTCCTGGCTCAGTACCATACCCGAGCCTTCTTTAATCACATATTCGTTGCTGCTGAATCATTTATGGGGTTCAGTTAGGGGATCTGATGTCTTATATCGTGGACAGTCTTAATTTGTAATGCTTTTTGGAGTATATTTTATTGTAAAAGTTCTGGTGTTGCTAACCATTAGCTGCTTCTCCACTGAGTCTTTCGACCCCTGCAAGTCCAACTGTAGTGTCTTGGACTGCAGCTGGTGACTGTATCGCTTGCTTTGCTCTGCAGACAACTTAGTGGAGTGACTCACAAAACCACTTCTTCATCTGGTGCAAGCTCTACTTGCAGCTGCTGTCCAGTTTGCAGCAGATAACAATACAAGGACTAACATTCCCAGCTGGAGTCTGTTGGAAGGATGTGAGACTCACAGAAGCGGTAGCTGAACGACGCGGTGAAGTCCACCGGAATAGCTACTGCTGGTACGGAAACAGGCCAACTTTGGCAGATTTACCAAAAAGCAGCAACCTGATAATCTAGAACTCAAAGCCAACACAGAAAGGCTAAAAAAAGCCAAGGCTCCATCTGCTGTGGTGTACCCTTGTGAATTTAGCTAAAATGATGCTTCAGCAGTGATAACACCTTGGTCGTCCACTAGCAGTCCATGGACAGCCTGTCTGCTTGGAGACAGCGTCTGCTGTGGATGGGGGCACTGCACAACATGTTACAACCAGTATGTGGGCGACTCTTGCTTGTTCTGTCAGCCAGCCGCTGAGAAAAGCAAAGTTATGACATACTAAATGATGAAGTGAAACCGAGCGTTAAAAACAATGAGAAGTATCCACTGTAGCCACAATCTGTACTTTTCATGCTGTATTCTCTTTCCATTCCCAGTGAACTCTGCCATCGATCCCTTCCCTGTTCTGGCCCATTTGTCAACCAATCAGCATTTGACCAACACGGAGCGTCATCCATGTCAAGTTGGCCTGAAAACCCCTTTTCGTACGCCATCCGTAGGGAAATAAATATGCCAGTATTTGACACAACTGCGTTAAATTAATTACACATAAACCTGAAAGAAGCTTTATTGTCTTGTTAAAGTATCCAAAAAAAAGTGCTTCAGTGGTGGCGAGTCAAATTCTAGTGTTTTCTTCAGCAGCCAACAAACAGCTAATCTTGGGTTAAAATGTGACATCAAGGTGGCTTAATCCACCATTTATATACAATCTACAGTTACTAACAACTGCACTTTAAAAACCTTAAAAATAATAACACTGTGCAAATTTTTCTGTACCTTCTTTTCCAAATGAACTTAGGAAAAGCTTGATTGGCTCACGATATGATTAGTAAACAAAACACAGTCATCGCCCAAATTTAAGAGTATGATTTTAACCAGAAAAATATCATGTGGCGCTCGGTTCATGTACACAGAGGCCCCAAAAGTTCCAGCTGTGTCTATTAAAGCTCAGTGAAAACAAAAGGTTTGTGTACATGGGGCACAAATCAAATGTACTAAAAAAAACAAAAAAAACCCCAGCAAATAATCTCTCTTTTTCATGACCGGAAATTGAGAAACAAACGTTCCCTAGCAGACTGGATAAATACTGTGTTTTCAGATACCTGGGTCTGGGTCCTCGAGTTTCTCCTTGAGCCTGGGAAAAGCTGGGCGCAGGGACTCAGGATACTTGAGAAACACCTTATACATGATCAACACAGCTTTTTTTCTGATGTAAGGTTTAGTGTGGGACATCTGCAGTAGAAGACAGTAAAGACAAAATTTTAAAGATTAAAAAAACAAACCCTGGAACGACAGCTTATTTGACTGAGGTAAATGGTAACGAGGAAAAAAAGAAAAAGAAAAAAAGAGCAGAAGTCATGTGGGTACACCTCAGGACTTACTCACCAATGTCATGATGTCATTAGCTAGGTCCCGAGCTAAGTCAGGGGTCACAAAACAAGACAGGCCAGTGAGGGCAACACCTGTGTCATACTGGTTGGGGCTGCTGAGATCCTGGGAGAAGTAGATTAAAAAAATAGGAAGAAAAACAAAAAAGAAAGAAAACATTAGCTGAGGGAAAACTAGCAGTAAGGAGATATTTACAGAGTTCACAAAACATGTGCATCGCTGACCTTTCGAATTTGATTGGTTGTCAGCATGATGACGTCTGTGTTCTCATGAAAGCACTGCGAGGCTGCCAGGTAGCCAATCCTCTGTAGGAAAGCAAGCAAGCATAACGAACATACTGCTATTATATTACATTACTACAAACGTTCGTCAGCCTGTTGCAGCACCATAGAGATCCACTTATACAGCTCACTCAGCTGTGACTACATCACTTTGTAAATTCTGGGTGTGCGTCTTCCTTTCAATTTGCATTACTCTCCGTCCTGCACTTCCACGACCAATCCTGACATCCCAGACTTACCTTGTACGTGAACTTTGAGGAACTCATGACTTCAACGATGTTGAAAGCAGCCCAGCTGACGTCATAGCCCAGCATTTGAAGCTGCAACATAGAGGAGACAGACATAGATTGTGACTAAAAGGAAGAGAGGGAGCTCTAAGCTGCTCCGGCGAGGTACAGAGAGAGAATAATTAATTTGGGCTGAAAGCTCTCAAAGTGAATACTGATGCCGACCACAACAAGACATCTACATCTAAATGTGTACCTTGACTATAAATAGACAGAGCGATTTCATTTCAACGGGAATTGGACAATGTTCTCAGTAAGTGCCACTTGCCCGACGTTTGGCGGTGAAGTGACTTATCTTAACAAAAACAAGAAACACACACTCAACCTTGAATGTGTTTTTGTAAAAATGCACTACTTTACTCTGCGAAATAGTAGCACTTCCATTTGATCTGATGAAAGTGTAAGAGGAAATAAAGCCCCTTGATTCAGCTTGTTTCTGTTTGGGTAGAAAAGATACTAACCACAGATTTTTGTGTGTCACAGCAAGTCGCAATTTTCCATTGTGTGCATGTCAACAAAATATGTCACAATATACTAGTGGAGCTGATATAGGACAGATGAAGGATTCATTTGTGAATTAAAATATATGCCAAGTATTCTTGCACTACAACTACATGTTGATGGTATATATAATAGTTGTTATAAACAGAGTCTCGTCTGTTTCATTGTGTTTTTTAGTTTTTTCTTTGTTAATTTTAGGTGTGCTGTAAAGAAGAGTACAGCAGCATAACTTGCTACTAAGCTACAGCCCAACGAAGCCACATGGTGGGCTTATGTTGACAGGTGTATACAATAGCTCATATATATGTGTGCGTGTGTGAGAGTAGATTTGACAGACAAAGTCGGTGAATGAGTGGAGGGTGACAGGTCTTACGTAGGTGAGCTTGCACACAGCATTGGCTTTGACAGCGATGTTGTCCTGCTTGAGCTCCTGTTTGATCTCGTCGATGCATGTGGAGATGTACTTGGCCTGGGGGCAGACAAAGGAGAGGGCAAACAACAGACACCAGATCAGATTAGGTGGACTGATATCCGGAGACGGAGGCTGCGAGCAGGCTGGAAAATTCTGATCTTTCTGCTGTCACTTTCCAAGACACTAACCAAGAACTGAGAGTGTTTTGCCCAAGTTTAACTGCTTCTTTCTTTCTACCACTAACCTACAAGATTGTCACATGCGCCTTGATGTATGCAGGTATTTACAGGGGCAGATATAAATATATTTTGATAAACAGTTCTGAAAATACAGTCATCTTGAGCACAAAGCTCACACTCAGACTTGTGATGAATAGAGAGTTGCCATTAATTTGGGACGTCACACAGCAAATTAAACCTTTACACTGGAGCTGTTTGCCGTGTGGATTTATCCATTTTCAAATCTGCTAGGTGTGTTTTTGGTCCACCACCCATACTAATGAACAATGAGGTGTGCTCAGCTCTCTTTCACGAAAACATTGTCTCAGTTATAATGACCAACAATTAAAATAAATTCAATTAAAAAAAAATCCTACTCAGCGTAAAAACATTAAGAAATAATAACAGCCAGTTATATATATATATATATATATATATCATTATTACTACAATTACACAATTAAAGAGATCTTCAGTTGTATTTATTATGTTGTAGGATGCTAGCATCAGTAGCACCATCATCTATATATCTGTTTATCAATAAATCCATCCATCTATCCACTTATCTTTAAATAAATTAGTTTTTTCCCAGAAAACCATTTCTGGGAAAATGAATAACAATGAAATCTCAACTCTCATAATGACAGCTAAATCACATCAGTTCTCCTAAAATACTGGGAGCACATTTCATTCAACGGTGCAGAACAAACTGGGGTTAATTTTTTTTTAATTCCAGCAACCGGTTAACCATTACAGAAAGGACCAACCTTGCTAAACAAACACATACACATATAGCTCTGTAGTGTGTGAGAGTGTGCTGGTCATGTGTGTGCAGTCATGAGACAGCACAGTGACAGGAGGTGCTGTTAGAGGGGGGGACACTACGCTCTGCTACTCCCGCTCCTGGAGAAATTGTAGCTATCAAGAGTGAAGGCCTGAACACACCATCAGCAAACAGACGTACGCATATACAGAGTGCTTCTCCATCACAATCTTCTTCAGTTATCCACCCAGAACCAATTTAAATAACTGAAATAGTTGACATGAGGCCAACACAGACAACCGTCCTGCCAGTAACACATACTGGGGTGGAGATATATTTGAAGGCGTGCGCTCTCCAAGAAACGAATGACTGGGCTTAGATGAAACTAACTAGTGCTATATTTTTAAAAAAAAAAATCTGATCACTATCACAAAGACGAGTAAAATTCATACTTTCAATCCTCCCACCTTAATTCAATACAGCTGCTGTTCCAAAGACGTGGGAGAGACAGTGAATGAATGAACTGTGCAGAAACTTTGCGCAAACTCTGCACACATGTGTAAAACAAACAGAGAAACTGTGGGATATTCGGCACACGCTTCAGAGTACACACAGAGGCGTATTAATATTTTAGCAGACTGCCCACTGTTGACTGGGTAACCACCACCTTATCTAGGCTGTCTGGGTTGGGTTTCCACTGGTGAACAGCTCAGACTATACAGCGAAGCAAGAGATCAAACGCTAACGTTCTGGAATGACAAAACTGACCCACATGCTTGTTTTTCCATTTCCAAAAACTCAAATATAGACACAGACAGCATTTGTGTCTTAATACAAGTAATATAATGTAAAAGTAAAGCATCTATAAAGCCGGTTTAGTGCTTCTAGCTGAACAATACTGAGAAGAAATCAAATCTCAAAGTAGTCTTGAGGTCAGACGTGACACCTTGACATTTGGCATCTTCCCTACAGCAACGATACAGGTGCGCACACATAGCAGTACAGCTTTAAGCAATCAGGGATCGTGCTTCACAGTAAAAGCTACTTTCAACTGCTCCATTGTTCAAAAGGGTTTGCTATGCATGTTTGATTTGGCAGATTTTAGGTGAATAGTTCACCTAATAACGAAGCCAAAGCCAATGTAGTTTTTAAGGAAGTTAAACAAAACCCCCAAACATATATAGTGTGTAACAAACATATATGATATGGTATATATGGTCTGGTATGATATACTGTATTCTGGCCAGAATGTATATGGTATGTTAGAGTTATAGATAAAATAGGGATATGATGTGCTTATTGTTTGTTTATGAATTTTACAAACTAGTTAACAAGTTAAGAAAAGATCTGGCTGCTGGACCCAGGATGGCAGCCTTCCCATGCACTGGTGGAAACTTGGACACAGGCTGACATTCATAAATATGCTGCAGACAGTCCTGAGAGTTTTGTAAACAACAGAATTGGAGCATTTTGCTTGACAAACTGTGTGATGACTATTTCCGAATTACTCCAAGCATCTCGTCTGAGACGGGCCAATATCAGTATCTGGCTCTACTTCATACCCACCCTGCCTTACTACCTGACATAGCATTTCACAGCATCAATATGTTTAGATGCAGCCAACGCAGAGCTTGGAGAGATAGGATGATGTGACAGATGTTAACAGATGGCTAACCCCCCACACACCCTCTGACTGCCCCTTCAAAGCAAGACGCTTTGATGAGCCTGTCATCACCCACAGAGCTGTGGCAGGGATGAGGAGCTGTTTCACGGGAGCTGTTGGATGACTCATTTCGAGATTATATAAAGGCTGAGATTTAATCTGCGAATCCAGAATAGTTACAACTAGAATTTTTAGGCTAACCCTCGAAACATTAGGCCTCTCTTCACCAACTCATCACAGCATTCATTCAGAGGCCAAGTGGCTGCAAAGTCAACTCAAATAAGTGACTGCATATACTTCTCACCAAACGGGCCTGACAGTAAAAAGCCTTTAGCTCACAATATAAATGACAAGAGCCTAAATATCTGCATATCTGGTGTGCTCTCGGTGAGTAATCTCCAGGTAAACTTTAATGATCTAGCGAGATGCTTCCTCTAACTGCCTGTTAGCTAGACTAGCTAGCTGTCAGTAACGTTGGCAGCGTTTTTCTATTAAAACCTGAAAAGTTGTGTTTCTACCGACTCAGTAACAGGTCGCAACCAATAACATGTTAGTAAGCAAAGGACAGTTTATCACCCAGCCAGCAAGGCAGCGGCGTTAGCCGCTAACGATAACGCTAGCTTTCCAGCCTACCTAACGTTAATTTACCCAGCGCTAGCCCGCTGGTCAGCGATAACGGTAACGGCACAGTGTGTGTGCTGGACTTATAAAAAACGTTAATGAACGTAATGCTTAAAACACCCCGGTGTCACCGTTTGCTCGTTTTACCTCATCTTCCTTGTGATTCCTGATGCCACGTACTAAATCCTGGAGATTTTTATCGAACATCCGATCGATGCTCCCTTTGACAATCTTCAAAGCCATGACTGTCTGCGACTTTCTACCGCTTCTGTCCTGCGGGGCCGAGCGCCGTGCAGAGATCTAGTGGGTGCCGACCGACGCGCTACACCGTGTCTCATCCACCCGGGTACCGTGATGTGCTGCGGGGTCCGCTGCCGTTTACCGAGCCCGGGCAGATGAAGTTGAGGCCAGACGGGGCCGTCCTGTGCTGTGCAGAGACGCTGGCAGTGGATCGGTGTAGGAAATGGCTGACAAAATGGCGTCTAAAGTCAGCTGACTTGGAGTATTATGCGAGATTCTCATGTGGGAATCAGTTGAGTTAAAGGGCTCGTCCTCCCCACCCACCCCGTCCTCCCCACTTAGCGTCTGTTGTGAGCCAGAAGGTTTATTCTCTTAATCCTAAAAAAGTTACACAACTCCGCTGATATTTTAACCACTTATCAGAACACAGTCAGTGTAGCATGTGAGAATAATGACTGCATGGAAGAGCCCCGACTGTCAATGTGGCAGGTCAAAACACCAAAAAATGTAGTAGAACCAAAACCATGCTGATATTTTTATTCAAGTCTAGTGATAGAAATACTTTACCAATTTACATAGCACTAAAAACACCGGCTGTATGCACATGACAGAAAAAAACATGTCCAAAAAAAAAAAAAAAAAAAAAGGCTGCAGCTACATGAGATCTCATTAGCTTTTAAGGGCAGTTTTTGTTTTTAATGTGTGCGTTATTCCATTTATTAAGCAGACACTAGGGGAGAGGAGAGTACAAGGTGTTTAACTCCACATAGATTATTATTTTTTAGACAAAACTGTATCTATCTGAAAACGAGGCTATAAAAACAGTAGGTGGACCTCAACCAGAAAACAGTTTTAAGTGACTCTTTACATTTCAGACTGGATTCACTGGATCAAGACCAGAGAATTAAAAAAAAATACTTAACATAAAAGACAAGTAGCATTTTACCCCTCCCACTATGGCAAACACACAGATAGGAGGCCTTTGTGATGTTTTGCAGGCTTTATAAAAAAAAAAAAAGAAAAAGAAAGAAGCCAACAGATGTAAGAGCTACACACACACACACACACAAAAGCATAACTCATTTCTTCCCATTTTCTTCATCAGATTCAGTTTCATCTCATATTACCCCGCTCTATATAGAAGAGCTAAAAATGTAATCATTTGACATACACACAGTATGAAAGACCAAAGTAAGAGTTCAGATTTTAGAAAGAAGAAAGCAGCGAGGAGCTGGCGGGAGTTTGGAGTGAGGATCCAGGACGGCCAGAGTGTCATAGAAAAGAAAAAGTACATCTCGGAAACCAAAGAGTGTTGCGTGGTGCCGTTATCTAGCTCACTAATAAGCATGTCGTTTCTGATGTGATGAACAAATGGACTAAAAATGGGCCTTTCCTGGTTTGGTATGGTTAGAGTACAAAAATGTCTAAAACATGAACAATGAAGTAACAGATAAGGTAGGAAATGCTGGGTGTGTGTTGCAATGTTGTTGGGTCAGCAGCACTGCGTCATGTTAAACAGAGGCCACCATCTTTTAGCACTTGGTCCACTGCAGTGGTCGGTGAGGGATGCTTTCAGCTCTCGACGGCAGGTTGTTCCGTCTCCGCAGAGATCGAGTTGTCCTCTTCTTCGTACGTGTGCGTTTGCTGTTCGGCCGAGCTGTCCGGGCTTCGCCTGAAGAGGATCGCAGAATACATGTAAAACAAGATTACGCCCAATAATGTTTATTTAGTAAATATCATGCATCCAACAATGCAGGCACCTCTTTAGGAGTTTTCCTACACTTAACCTGACGGCACCATAAGACGTCTTACCGAAGGTGTCTTTAAATACTTTGTGTAGCGTGCTTTTCAAAACCCTTTCATACAATTTTATTTATTTTATATAGCAGACACATAGTGGTTAAACGAGTGTGTCTAACCAAATGTATCAAGTTTTATTGTTAGACGTTGCCTGACACATATTTATCTTCCCTTATTTGTCTTTCAAGGCTCTGATTATTCTGACAGTATGTGTGTAAATGACCTTTAAATTTGGTAAATATTTTTACATTTGTTTGAAAGGTATGTCGGTTTTATTTTGAAATCCATGCTTTTATTTTGAAACAGGAAACTGTCGCAAAACCGTTAAAGGGCTTGTTAGTAACGTTTCTTTTAGGATATGGTAAATAGTGTGCCTTAAAGTGAAAAATATGTACGTTTCCTTTGCCAATTAGTACCTGGCTGACAGTGGCACAAGGTTTGTTAATGTTTCCTTTAACGGAATAAGTTACATGCAATCAAAATGTCATTTAATAGAGTTTGTTGTTAACCTTGACCTTTATGTGTAGTTGTAAGTTAGTGAGGTGATATAATGAATTGAGTGATGTAAATTTGATGTATATGCTATATGTGAGCAGGAGAAATTTGTTTCCTTTGATGGTATTAATATTGCTGGTTTTGTTTTGCTCCTAGCTCTTACGGTGTCGTCACTGAATGTTTCAATAAAAACATTTCCAATAAAACCTCTGTGAAGCATCAGTATAAGAGACCATCATTCAGCCAGGGACGCTACAATGTGTTCTTATTTATTCATAAACTGTTTGTCCTGTATGAGATATGGTTCTGATTGGATATTATTCCCATTGGTTGTGGTCCTGTGACCAATCACAGGCAATTTAAGATGGTACCCCCCTCCCTATGTTTAATTGTCTAACGAAGAGCAGGCATGCTTGAAAACATCATACATGACATCATCTGATTATAGCAAACGAGACACATTTTTACTAATATGACATTTATCCCAAGCTCGCATCCTGTCACAGGTGGGTTTACGCTCACCTGTTTGGACTTGAAGCCGTATCAACGTTGTTCTCGTCTTGTACGGGTGACTTTGGCTTTTCCTCTCCCTCTGTGTCATTTTTTTTCTGCTCCGATTCCCCATTCACAGGTGTGGAATCTGCTCACGGCAAAATCAGATTTAAATAAGCGAGCAGATAAATCAAAAAGAAAGTGCACTAGAAAACGTAGAAAACAGTAGAATCCAGATTTTAGTAAATCCCAAACGAGTGCTCTTACCTGTGTTTTCTGTCTCTTTCTCCTCATCATTCTCTGGCTCCTTGTTCTCAGTTTTAGGTTTAGCTGCCACCTCCGCCTTGCCCACAAAACGCAGTTTTAACTTGTTGTAGACGTCGCTAGCTTTTTCCATGACTGCAGTGCTGGCTTTATACCGCCGGATCTAAAATGAACACAAACATGTCAAATAAGTCCGGTAACATTATATGAATTTGTTCAAATAAAAAACACGTAGATTGCTAAACATACACTTGCTGAACATTTTATTAGGTACATCTGTTCAGCTAGGGCTGTGCGATACGACCAAAATCTCATATCCCGATATTAAGACATCTGTCGTCCCGATAACGATATAAATCACAAGAATGTAACATTTTCTGTAAATTCTGTGAATCTCGGGCAGCTCGACTTGAAGGCATGCATCGGTTAAAACACTCGTCGAGTGTTTTAACCGATGCATGAAACGATACATTTTTAGACGTAACGGCCGCCGGTTTCTTTGTGAGTATTTATTACACGGCGTGCTGCGGGGAAAAGCCTGTTTTAACGTTTGAGTCTAAGGTTTATTTTTTAGCAGCTGGCGGCTCTTTTTTACTTCTCACTCGTAAATAATCTGCTCTTTCACGTGATTCAGTTTATTTTGAAAAGTCTTGAACTTTATTGTGAAAGGTTAATGTGGAAACGAAACCAGCGGACACGCGATGGTTTTGCCATCGTTGTTGCTAACGACAATGCATAAAAACAGGCGCTTGTCCATCTGTAGTGTGGTTATATTAAAAATAAGACAAAGAGAGAACTTTAGGAAATTAATATAGCCACTACAGTGACCATCAAAACCATGAAAAAATATTGCCCTAAACAGTTTATTTTACGACACCACAAAACAAACGATAGCGTAAAATGAAACGATAGACGTTTTTATATCGTTATCCGATATATATCGTTATATCAAACAGCCCTATGTTCAACTGCTCATTAAAGCAAATATCTAATCAGCCAATCGCATGGTAGCAACTCTGCGCATTGAGGCACGCAGACACGGTCAAGATGACCTGCTGAAGTTCAAACTGAGCATCAGAAAAAGGGAGACTTAAGTGACTTTAGTTTTTTTTAATTGTTACTGTATGGAGGGCATCTACTAGTGGCAAGATTTAGGAAAATCAGTACAAGTGTTCCAACAAAAATAGTGAACTTTTTGAAAGCAGTTGTTTAAAAGCAGTTGTGGGGGCTCGTCCGGGATTCCGGACGAGCCCCCACTTATGTTACGACCCGGCTCAAAGCCGCAACATAAAAAAGGAGACCAATACCAGAGTATGGGTGAGAAGAGGTTTTATCTTAAAATGAAAAACCAGGTTGGCTAAAATGGCTGATGCCACCAAGGCAAAGACTAGTGAGCTCCCTGGGAAGCTTGCCTCAGGTATGCTTTTATCCACACCTGACTAGGTGTGGCCAATTAGCACCAGCTGAACACACTGAGCAGATTAGAGGCTGCAGAGGGACATAACACAGTTGACTCTCAGTCTCGTAGATGTCCAAAGCCTCAATAAACATGACCATTAAACCCTGATGAGGCTTTAATAGTCTAACAAAAACAAAAACTAAACGTAAGGATATTTTCTCTGTTTTCATTTTATTTTGTCTCCAAATTCTCAATAATTTCACTTTTAATCTTTCCAAAAATCCAGTTTTTATTTTTAACTACAATGTTTTTCCCCATATACAGTTTCTCCATATTTAGCACAGTTTTAGTTAACTATTGTAACTTTGGGTACTGAATGAATTTGCCTAAGTATTTCAGAAACTGCTGATCCTACACATTTATCTCTATGGTTTACAGAGAAAACACACAATATGGCTGCTGAACATGTCTGTCGCTTTATGACCGGGCTGTACCCATCTTCTGAGTTCACAGTCATCAAAAGTCACCACATTTCAATCCATCTGAGCACATCTCCTCAGGATTTGCATTACAGATGTGCAGCAACTGTGTGATGCTATCATGTGCTGCACCTTGTCGTATCCATAGCAACAACTTCACCAATTTCCACTTGGGCTGCGACTTAACCAATTAACCTATTAACCAATACCAACCTGTTATACGTCAGCTGGTTTACCTGTGAAGGTGTGATTGGTTCATTTGAAAACTTTTTTTTTTCTGTTTCCTGTCCTTTATTTAAACACAAATTGGTTTCTATGTTATTATGACCCTGATGAAAGCCACAAGCCGAAACACGCTGGTCAGTTAATAAAGTTGTTCCTCTTTACCTTTAAGTGTTGCTGGAGTTCCTGCCTTTTTGTATCTATGCCATGTAGAAGTAAGGCGGTTTAGAAAGCAGAAGAGTCTCCAGCACTGTCATGTAACTAACAAAGTGGCCAATGAGTCTCCCAAAAAAGACTCGTGCCTTTCCTCTTATTATTTCCCATACTTTTACAGAGGTGGATACACATGAACAATTGATCAAACTTCAAACAATGAGGTCAGCGTGTGTGTAAGTAATCCCTACGAGCCAAAGCTTCACGCTGCTCAAAGTTAGCCAATCAAATACTTAAAAACTGGCTTAAAGGCAGAAGAACCAAAATGCCCTGTTTTGGACAGGCTGCATCAAAGCCCAGTGTCAAATAAGTATTATTGTGAACGGTGACTTATGCAAAGTTACTCTACAAGTGTTTAAGAGTAAAAACACAAGGGCAAAACAGTTACTGCTCAACCAACCTTGTGTTGTGTTTTGACTACTTGAGTAAATTTTAGCACAGGTTTTCCAGCTTAAACACCAAAAGGAGCTGTGCACCTAGAAGTAAAGAACTGTGGAGCAACACAAAAGAAATTCACCTTCTTTAGTGTGGCAATAACTTCAGCGTTCTTATGTAGGATCTGGCTGGTGACAGGAACAGCCTCGAGCTCTTCCAGTGCTTGTAGACATCGCTCTATGTCCTGAAAACCACACAAACCGAATTTTCACGCCAGAATAAAAAGAAACCCAAAACATTTATGTGACCATATTAATCGTCGTCTTAAGTGTTACGTACTGGGTTGTCCACTTTAAGTGCAAACTTTATATCTGTATGAAGCTTCTGTAGCCTTTCTCCAGGTGACGGCTCTGCAAATAAACACACAAAGTACTAAATTATCGCTTCATCCGTTCTTGACAATGAACACAAAACTGAACTCGTCTCTTTCTCTTATATAAATGACACTGCCTGTTTTCAGCCAACAGCGAGAGTCACTGACCCTTTTTCTTTTCCACCTTCTTCTCCGGCAGCTTCTCTGGTTTGCGTTTCAGCTTTTCAGGCTTAGACCTAAGACAGAGAGGAGACTCTGTGATCCGTGTACATTAATGTTTGATCACCTTCTCCTGATGAGCTGTGCATGCAGTAGTCTGTTCCCTGTTGGGCACTCACCTCGCTCTGGACCTCTCCTCTGACCGTCTGGCTTTCTTCTCTTTCAGCTCTCTCTCTTTTCGTTCTTTCCTCTCCTTTTCTTTCTTTATTTTTGCTTTCTTCTGGTTGTCTAGCTTCTTGGGTGGCTTCTTTACCTTTTGATGGGAAAGTATCACGTATAATCCCATTTCTTTAACAAAAGCAAAAACATTACTTTATGTTAACAGACGTACCTCAGCTGGTGCCGGAGAATCAGAGTCTGAGGGCGCAGGGATAGGTGGTGGGGGGGGTTTCTTGGACTTCTTCAACGGGTGATCGTCTATACCTTCATCTGAGCTACTGCTGCTGTCGCTTTCACTCTCTTTTTTACCCTTATCTTTGTCTTTTTTCTTCTTCTCCTCTTCCTCTTTCTCTCGCTCACGTAGCCGGCGGAGCTCTTCGGCTTCCTCCTTTTTTCGCCGCTCCTCCAGCTCTCTTCTGCGTTCTTCATCTCGTTTCTTCCATTCGCTGATGCGGTCGGGTTCACTGTCACTGCGAGAGGTGGGAGGGCAAGGTAACCTTAATTATGCCAAGCTAATGTATGGAGTAGAAGTTCTCTTACTGTTTTAAGCTGTGGTGCATAAATCGTTAAGAAGAAATCCTGGGAGCGGCCTGACCTTTCGCTGTCGGAGGACGATGAAGGCGCTCGTTTTGCCGGCGCAGGTTTGGGTTTCCGTGCTCGAGGCTTTGGCGCCGGCTTCTCTGTGAATCAGAAAGACACAAGCACAGACTTTGAAAAACTCTGCACTAACTCACGAGCAAAGAATGGCTTCTAAACATCTATCTGCATCGCTACAATTGTAGATGAAACTGTAGTAAATAAAAGAGCAAAACTAAACTCGCACCTTTCTTGCGAGCCTGTGGGCCCTTCCGCGGGGGAGGATCTGATTCCGATTCAGACTTTGAGCCAGACTGGGATTCTGAGCCAGACAGAGCCGGTCGAGGCTTCTCGTCCTCCGAGTCGCTGTCTGCTACTTTCTTCTCCGATGCCGATCCCGAGTCTGAATCAGAGTCGGACGAAGCCTTCTGCAAGGTCACAGAGAAAAAGTAACGAAAGCTGGAAACGCAAAGAGAAGACACCGAGTTTTGTGGCAGGTAATTCTTTCTGTGACGGGGCCTTCTGGTTCACCTTTTTCTTCCCTCTGCCTCCTGCTTTCTTCACACCTCGTCCACCAGATTTCTTCTCTGGAGTAAAATCCTGGTGAAGAAAAACAAACATCAAATGATTCACAGCTGAGACGTTAGAAGATAGAGACACGAAACAAATCCACAACAGCAGTTTGTCTCCTCCCTGCCCTGAAAAGGCCAATCAAAAGCCATATTGGAAAATGGGAAGAAAATTGGGAAATTAATTGGAATAAAGCTACAATTTACTGCACTGCAAAAAAAAAAAAAGGGGGGGGGGGCCTTAAAACCTTACTTTGAGGCAAAACCCACCAAACTCTGACTGGTCGTTCTGTATGTGCAGTTTTTATGCCACCATGACCAAAGAAATTTATTTCATCCATCCATTCGCTTCCGCTTATCCTTTCCAGGGTCGCGGGGGGTGCTGGAGCTTATCCCAGCTGTCATAGGGCGAGAGGCGGGGTACACCCTGGACAGGTCGCCAGTCCATCGCAGGGTAAACACACAGGGACAGACAACCATCTGCACTCACATTCACTCGCACATTCACACCTAGTGGCAATTTGGATTATCCAATTAACCTATCCCCACAATGCTGCATGTCTTTGGACGGTGGGAGGAAGCCGGAGTACCCGGGAGAACATGCAAACTCCACACAGAAAGCCCCCGGCCTCATGGTGGAATTGAACTCAGGACTTTCTTGCAGTGCAGCAACAATGCTAACCACCGCTGCACCGTGAATTCATTTCATTTCATTTGTAAATAGTGACTACAGAGGTGCTGCCAAGTTGGCAGCAGAGTGGTGAGACTTGTGTCAGGAAGGGCATCCAACATAAATAAATCTACCAAATCAAACACGCGGCTACTGCAACCCATTTATGAATGACAGGCAACCAAAAGTGGCTTTGAGCGTCAGACTCCTCCGCAATCACGCGCGTACGCACATGTTATTACCTGATCACTGTTTTTCCCAGAGTCAGACTCCGAAGGTGTGGGTTCTGATTCAGAAGGAGATCCACTCTCTTCTTCATCTCGGTCGCTCGATGAGCCTCGTGCCTTTTTTGGAGGAGGAGGCCGCTGAAACAAACAAAAAAAAAGTACTTGTGAGAAAACAGAAAATTTGAACAGGTCACTTGAGATATAAAAACAATCTCACTGCTCAAATATTCAAGTCATGCAGACAAATCCCTTTATTCCTGGCTCATTAAGCTTTCGTCACTGCTGCGACAACATCGGCTAAAACAAAAAAAGCCACCAGAAAACGTGTGCTCTTCTTTCAACTCTTCAAATTCTCGGTAACTATTCATGAATGACAAATTGTTACAGTAACTTGGCATCGGCTGATGGTAGTTGGTCATGTAAGATGCCAGAAAAAACTCCTTTGTGGCCCAAACCGTGACCAAGGAAACCATTTATTTTAATCAAGCTCGACATCAAAAACAACAGGAGTGAGTCTTAAATCAAATCACTGGACAAGTTGTAATGACACACATCCACTAACAATATAATCCTCGTATAATTACCTTAGGAGCCTGTGGCTTTCGCTTCATTCCTCCTCCTCCTCCGCCCCCTCCTCCTCCTCCGCCCCCCCTTCCTCTGTCTTCACTCCCAGAATCTGAATCAACCTCACTTCCTGTGTGTGCTTTCCGAGGAACCGGGGCGTCCTCCTCATCGTCCTCCTCGTCGCTTCCTCCTCCTGCATTTTCAGCCTCGCTGTCAGATGAGCTAGCTGGCTGCAGACAAAACACAATAAAATACAATAATAAAAAAATATCTGAATGGGGCGACAAAAAGGGGAGAAGCAGCAAAGATCCTGGTGAAGAACAGTAGCTGCTTTGGTAAAGGTCACACAGGCCAGCCTCTCCAAGTCTGAACAAGGAATTTTCCATGAAAAGGAAAAGTGGATTCATTTGAATCAAACCAGTCGCTAACAAGTACATCCTGCAGATTCTAAATCTATGATCACAAAAATCACCCAAATGAGGGTTATGAAAAAACAAATACGCTTCCAGTATCTTTTATATTTCATGCTGAATTATGCGTGCTTCAGGATTTCGGGAAGATGACGGAGACTTACTACAGGTGGGGCGCTGTAGGAGGCATGTGGATTGTTCTGGATCTCCCATAAGCCTTCATTGAATCCCTTCCTTTTGTTGGGTTTCCCATATCGTTCTCTGTACTTTTCATAGGCAAAAAGGTCCTTTGGTGCGAGGAATGCTCTTTGAAAACAGAGAAAATAAAGAAAACGTGAAGCAAACTGACGGGAAACGATTTGATGTCCCGGGCTTTCAGTAACGAACAGGATGTTTATACTTGTGTTTAGGAAGGCTGGTGTTCGACTCCAGACTTTGAAGCAGATCACTGTGCCACCTAGTGACAGATTAAAATACTGCAGGTGCCATCTTGTCAAACAGATGGTGTGTCTCACCAGTTCAAATATGTCAACACATCTTGTGGAAACATACTGCGCACTAAGACTGACTCAAATTAACAGTAGTTTCACATCAAAGTAGTTATATGTGCCAACGTCGCTCTACCAAAGGGGATTTATAAAAAACAGGTGAGCCAGAGCCTAAATTCAAAAGTGGAACTACCAAATTTAACCAGAAAAAGTAAACATGGCTGATGAATGTCAGCCAATGTGCAGGTTTACAACACCTGCATCCACCCAAGATTAAACAGTTCTGCAAATACACTTAACTCTAGTCTCTGTGTACTTACGTTTCATGTGTCCCAAAGAAGAAAATGGGGATTTTATTAGGAGGTGGTTTCACTGCTCCATCAGCCACATCTTCAATCTGTTTAAAAAAAAAATCATAATTTTTAAAAGCATGATTTTCAATGAAGAGAGCAAACAGATGACATGTCACACATTCACTGCAGACACAGGACTGAACACACAACTGTGGCTCGGAAAGTTGTTTCTGCTCATCAGAATCCCGGTAAATGTGCCACTTCAACGGTCAGCCCCTTGGCCATTTGTGCAATTAGCAGTTAAAACAACAACAAACGCAACCTGATAGTCGTTTTATCCATTTTAATGCGCAGGGAAATGTGTTTTACAATATCAGCAAGTTTTTAAAAAGAGGAGGGGGAAAAAATCCACATTTTTTTTAAACGTCATCTCCATAAAAACAACGTTAGCTGGGGTGGTGAACGTCTCCGTGTAGGTTAGGCCACGAGCATCTCATGCAAATTTTGCCGCTCATACGCTGACAGTGGGCCTGTGCACACCTGCAGCCTGTCAGCCCTGCAGAGGTAAGCCTACGCTTTCTGTTTGTCTGTATCCATAAACGTAGTGGAGAACATCTACAGAGAACCTTCTACAGCGTCCCGTGCAGAGCAGCCCACCCCCTCCTCCGCCTCTCAGACTGCTGCTGCTGTTAACGTTGCTTGCTTACCCTGGCTGGCCAATGGGGGTATCCCTTCATCTTAGCAAAGACGAGGTCTCCGGGCTGGAAGTTGTGTGGCATTGTCCTTCTCTTCTGCACAGCCTGGGTTTAAAACGGTTTAAGATACGCAGTCTTTCTGTGTCTCTCTTGGTTTGATGTTTTCAGGTCGACACGAAACCTGGAAACGGTGGTGTTAGCTACCAAGCTAACAGTATACTAACGTTACCGCGAGAAGCTGCGTGAAGCCAGACGCTACGTACTAACGGTTTCCGCTCCAGGGTGCCAAGTTAGACTTCAAAAGAAAAGACTTTAAAAAACGACTCAATTAAACAGTAAATTATCTTTTCCTTCATATAAAAATTTTTTTGGCCGCGATTAAACAAATTCTAGTTTTCCACCAAAGAAAAATCACGAAAATATTTTTTAAGAGTGTAGCTTAAATTTACACGAACTAAATACATATATGCAAAATTATACAGTTCAGTTCCACATGTTTACATACTCAGACATACTATAGACATATACTTATGACTATGTTATTTGCACATTTCATGGTCTGTAAACATGCAATATCCTTGAATACATACATGCATTTACATACATATGTGGGGAAGTATGTATCGCTCCATTTTCTTCTGCTTATCCAATCTCCCAGCTGTCATAGGAAGTAAGGCATGGTACATCCTGGACAGATAGACACAGAAAACTATTTACGCACACATTCAGTGTTCAGTTTAGATGCACCTCTTTGGACTGTCGAGCAAAGCCAGTGTACCAGGATACAACATGCAAACTCAACACAGGAAAGCCCCAGATGTGTGAAATGATTTGAACTTGGGAACTTTCTGCTGTGAGATTATAGTACTAAACACTGCATCACTATTTAAACCTGTGAATATGTGTATGCGTATACATATCAGTATATTTGGCTGTTACTGAAATTTTGTGCACCATGCAAGGGTGGTGTAGCTGCATTTTCGTTATGCTTGTATAATGACAATAGTCTTTATAATTTGTGCTTTTCAAATAGTAAAACACAGAAACGCGAAGTAAGACAGACATTCTTAAAAGTAAAACTATAAGCACATCAATCCCAACAAGCTTCACACATACCCAATATCACTTATTTCACAACAAAATGTATTTAAAAGTCGTCTTCAGGTTTGATTAAACGCTCAATTTTAAATGACTGAATTATTTAAATTCTTGACTTTTATTCTTTTAAGTCAAACAGACTTCCCGGTCGCACCGGAAATAGAGTTGTGGGACGGTTGGAAAGCTTCATTAATCCGGATGAAGCTGTCTCTTCGTTTTCTCGTGATACGACAGCCACAGCGGAAATCCCGCCTTTCTTGCCTCGCGATTGGCTGACCGCCGATCAGTTTCCTGATCACCCAATGACATATTACAATGTGGAAAGCAACGTTGACCTCCCCCCGAAATCACCTCTAGTGAGAAGCCATGTTTCGGTCTTTAGGACGCGTTCAGCAGTTTAACTGCAACTTCCTGACTCTGCAGAGGCTCAGCGCTACCTCTAAACTCCGCATCTGCACGTCCAGAATGGCCAGCTCGGACTACAGGATTGAACGGGACACGTTTGGGGAGCTCAAGGTCCCGGCCGACAAATACTACGGGGCCCAAACTGTCAGATCGACCATGAACTTCAAGATAGGGGGACCAAGTGAGAGAATGCCCATCCAAGTGATCAAGGCCTTTGGTGTCCTGAAGAAAGCAGCTGCTCAGGTGAACAAGGAGTACGGTCTGGATCCAAAAATAGCTGAGGCAATCGTCCAGGCTGCAGATGAGGTTTCAGCCGGTAAGCTCGATGATCATTTCCCTCTGGTGGTATGGCAGACTGGCTCTGGAACTCAGACTAACATGAATGTCAATGAGGTGATCAGCAACAGGGCTATTGAGATCCTGGGAGGGAAACTGGGCTCCAAGGATCCAGTTCACCCCAATGACCATGTCAACAAGAGTCAGAGCTCCAATGACACCTTCCCCACGGCCATGCACATTGCAGTAGCCACTGAGGTCCACCAGGTCCTGCTGCCCGGCCTGCAGACTCTGCATGATGCACTTGCTTCAAAGGCTGAAGAGTTCAAGGACATCATCAAAATTGGGCGCACACACACTCAGGACGCTGTGCCGCTCTCGCTGGGCCAGGAGTTCAGCGGTTACGTCCAGCAGGTGAAATACAGCATTGAGAGGGTGAAGGCAGCCATGCCCAGGGTGTATGAGCTGGCAGCTGGAGGCACGGCTGTAGGAACGGGACTCAACACCCGCATTGGGTTTGCTGAGAAGGTAGCCTCCACCGTTGCTTCTCTCACAGGCCTGCCGTTTGTAACCGCTCCCAACAAATTTGAAGCCCTGGCAGCTCACGACGCCCTGGTAGAGCTGAGCGGGGCTCTCAACACTGTGGCCGTCAGCATGATGAAGATCGCCAATGACGTCCGCTTCTTGGGGTCAGGACCTCGCTCAGGCCTTGGAGAGCTCATCCTACCAGAGAATGAGCCAGGAAGCAGCATCATGCCGGGCAAGGTGAACCCAACCCAGTGTGAGGCCATGACCATGGTGGCAGCCCAGGTGATGGGGAACCACGTGGCCGTCACCGTCGGAGGCAGCAACGGACACTTTGAACTCAACGTCTTCAAGCCGATGATGGTGAAGAATGTGCTGAACTCCGCACAGCTGCTCGGCGACGCCTCCGTCTCCTTCACCAACAACTGCGTGGTGGGCATCCAGGCTAACACGGAGAGGATCAACAAGCTCATGAACGAGTCCCTCATGCTGGTCACAGCGCTTAACCCACACATCGGGTACGACAAGGCGGCCACCATCGCTAAAACGGCTCACAAGAAAGGCTCGACCCTGAAGGCTGTGGCCGTGGAGCTGGGCTATCTGACCGAAGAGCAGTTCGACCAGTGGGTGAAGCCCTGTGACATGCTGGGACCAAAGTAAACTGACAACCCAAGGAAAAAAAAAACAAAACTCTTTTACACAAAAGAAAAGAGTATTTAAGTAAATCAGATGTGGAACTGAGTAAGCATTTTTTTTTGGATCCTGAACTTTTTATCTCTCAACAAAAAATCTGGGATACTGTTGTATAATGCAACTTGCGTAATATCTGGCATACTGGTAGAGTTCAAAGTGCACTGTGTCATGGTCCTTTGATATGGAAACTGGAGCTGCATCATGAAACAGCTGATGCAGCTCTACACACCTTTTATCTTTGTGTCTTAACAGGGAATGTTTTAAGAATTAGCAGCAGTAAAGCTTCGTCATCAATATGACTTAATTTTGTACATGTAAACATGTAAAGTCCTTTTTCTTTCCTTCCAGAGTCAGAATACTTTTAACTCCTCAGCTTGTAGTCGATATCATCGCAGCTCGGAGTGCCATTGTGGTTGCTTCAAAACACTACATAACATTGTACCTCGTGTGTTTTGGTTTACACGATGTGTGCCATTTATGCCATGTGTCCGTTAAATGAAATGCATTTATTAAAATAAGTTCAGTCTTATTTCAATATTTTTCTTGCCTACATGCACGCACATTAGCATGATTGGTTAAACATCTGCTGTATAAACACCAGGGATTACAACAGCCAAAGTATGAAGGTGAAATCAAATTAATTTTAATTGTAAACAACAAATATACATTTCAAAAAACATGGTGCAGAAACATTTTGTACAAGTGATAAAACAAGAGTGAACATCTGCTCCGGTTTATTTGGTCCAGCTGACTTTGGGGATGTCATAATGCTCTGTCAGGTTGTCCAGGTGACGGTTAAAATCCTGATAAACAACAACAACATAATGTCACAAACTGTTTCTATTAAGAAATATGCAATTTTGATATTGAGTTTTACGTAAATGTTGTCTTAAATCTATCTCTCTGAAAGGCCGAGTTAAGGAAGCGCTTACCTCGACTCTGTGTTTGTGGGTCTTTGATGCCTTGTTCAAAATCCGCTCCATTTGCTGTTAAAAAGAAATGGAGAGAAATTTAATGCCAAACAATTTACATTAGAACTTTAGTTTTACACATTCACAATCTTTAAATCTCTGCCAAAGGGGAGAAAAAAAAAAACCCCAAAACAGTTAACACAGACTACTGGATTTAGTGGGAGTAAGATTGATACACACACAGACAAAATAAGAATTTATTTCAGATTACATAACAAGTCAAGGTTTGGATGCTTCTTTGTTCACAAGTGGTCACCGCAGCAGGTAGCACCAAAGTTGATTTGGCAGATTTTCACACTGGATGCCATTCCCAAAGGGATTTAGGTCTCTTTTCAGAAATGAACTGGGAATTGGGAATGCTTATTAGGCAAATGTGCATTTCAAAACTACACTATTTTGGAATTATTGTACAGTGCTAAAACTGTTGGCTGTCTCTTAGAGGTAATATTATCAATACCTTAGTGAAACATCATTACCAGTTGATGTTTTTCCACTGGCAGACCTGATGCAGATTTGTTATTGAAACCCTGCTATAATTCATGATGCTGACAATAAAGATGGCTTTAGGAAATATTGCCCTAAACAACAAAAGAGATTCTGAGTTTAGATAATTTACTTCAGAGAATAATAGATTTGGCTGCAGTTTTCAAGCAGCTCAAGTTTGTTTTTCCAGTCCTTAAAGGGCCAAATTTGAACCCAACCTTACAAATAATTCACTTCTTCTAAACAGAAACTTCTACAATCTATTAATACTTATGTTAGCTTTGGTTCCCCTCACAATTCAATCACTTGAACGCTGGAGAAAATGAACTCACCCGTTTCTCTTGCATCTTGTCAAAAGCAATCTGTGCCGGTGTCCTTTTGTCAAGATATACTTTCTTGGTTTTCACCTCCTCATCGCTTTGGCTGGTAACGACCTGCTCCATACGATGCTTGCTCTCCTTGTTCTTCTTCTTCTTCCTAAAAATAAGAGAAACACCATTATTATACCTTATAATTTATTACCAATTCTGTGCAAGAAAATGTACATGCAGGACAGTACTGTGCAAAGGTCTTGAGCCACTCCTCTTTTACAAAAATGTTTTGCCAGAAAAATTGGAAATAGCTGCAGCAATTTTTTTAATCGAGTACACCAATGGTGACTACTAATGTCTAACTGTGTGTTTGGGATCAAAAATGAAACTTCTCTCCTGAATTCTTCCACATGTTAACAACAATTTGGACCAAAAATTTCACATTTCACTCCATAAGACCTGGTGCCACTGATTTTGTTCCACTTCTTGAGTAATTTGATATACTTCAGCCTTTTCCCCCTCATTTCTCTTCCTCGAGAATGGTTACTTGACAGCCTGAGTACAATTCTGATGAAGCTTCAGCAAACAGTAGATGGATCCACTGAAGGGCCATCTCTCAGGTTCTGTATCAGGTCTTTTTGGGATGTTCTTAAGGACAACACATTCAAATACTATTCATCCACTGTAGATGAATTTTCTTTTAGGCCTCCAACTTCTTCTTTTCTATTTGCCTTATTTTTAAGGTGAGATAAAAACCTTTGAAATGCCTTCATACCGCCTGGCCAACTATTTATCAACACAACTAAAGAACAATTACAGCAAAATAAAAACAAAAACAAAGAAATTAGAGGTGCCACAAGACTTGCACAGTACTGCACATACCATTCAAGTTGGGGTTTTTTGAGTATGTTAGTCAAATACCACTAAAAACAGGTTTCATTTGAATACACAAAGATCCTGTAAGCACTTGAGGCCTGCACAGTCCCACAACTACAGCAGTAATCATGTATTACGTAACACACATCTGTCTTTAGCGTTCAAAACCTTGTGTCTCCTGTTTTCTGAACAACTAACTATTCAGCTGGTTTTGTGTATTTTAGATTTTAACATTTATAAGGGATGTGTGTCCAGTGTCGTACAAAATAAAGTATATATTAGTCGGTCGTTTTGTTTTTGCCAAGCTAGCTAGCTAGCTAGCTACCCCTTCTGTTACAGTCCATAATTCTACTATCAACAGCTCTGGGGCCACGAAGCATGCGTTTAAATGTTATTTTCATATTTGTTGGCCTCTTCAAATATTACGTGATATTACTCATATTCACACACGTTCAGTGAACAAAGAGGTTTGTTTTCCTACTAGCAAAAGGGCTAACCATAGCCTGGTACGAACACAACCACATAATTTGAAGTATTTCATCGACTTAACAGAGATGTCTTTTTCGTACATTTTCTTCTAAGCGCTGATACTACTAAGACTTACTTTTTCCCAGCAGAAATATCTCCCACACCCTTTAATTTCAGGGCACTTTTCTGGACTGTAGCGTACTCAGACATGTTCGAGAAGCTGTTTGTCGTCTTCTTCTGCTTTCTGCTCTGACAGACGGATCAGTGCTGCCACCTATCGGGAGGTGAAAGGAAGCGACCCAAGTATGCATGAAAATGTCCTGCGGTTTTTCTTCCCAGCCACGGGGGGTGCTGTACTCTACTTCTAACGAGGCAAATACGAGGCAGAAAGCGGAAGTTGAGGCAAAACTGAATGTCAAGTTGTAGCATGGTGGAGTTCGTTTTTAAAATAAAGTAAAAATGTTACGGTACAGTTTGTTACGGATAGCACCGGTAGCGCAGTGCCTCACCGGAAACAACACATCGTTTCTGTGCAGAGTGAGCATATTAAACAGAGGACAGACATGTGGATATGCTAAGAAAGTTGGTGAGTAAAGAGGACATCTGTGTGCCAATATATAAAAACAAAAAGGGGAGATGTCGTCGCATGTGTCATTTAGATCACATTAAATTTAAAATGTGTGGATATTTTTTTTCTTCATTCCACATGAGTTTAATTTAACGCATGTGTCACAAATCTCTTCCTCCATCTTTTAGCGGCCAAGGGAAAGGGTAAAGGCATGATGAAAGAGGAACTGAAAGGTCCAGAGGTGTGTAAAGATCCTGTCAGACTCACATCTCACGCAGTAGGGGTCAACATCTTCAAACAAGGGGAAGACCCCAAGCTGAAGCCTCCTGAGGAGTACCCTGAATGGTGAGAGTGCACGTTATGTTAATTTTTTATTTAATGTTTTCCCTCGTTGTGTCATCATCGTACACACATCCAGTGGAGGTTTCACCCATTTACTGAACAAATAAATGGTGTGATGTTCTGGGAAAAGTAAGTCCACATCTGGCTCCAGAAACTGGTTGTGCCTCCTTAGCTTAAATTAATTAATAGGCATTTTTTAGAAGTTTACTGGTTTTCAAAAAAATTCCAAAACTGATATAAAACTTAGGAAACTTGTGATTCCTGAAACAAATCTGTCTGCAGGTGCGATTTCCATTTAGTCCAAATGTATAAACCTGCTCCTGAAATGACTGTGAACACCAGATCTTTATAAAGATCGAAACACAAAGTGGACGATCAGTGATTAAATTAAATGCAGAAACACAGCTGCAGCAGTGATCGAGAGGTACAGAATGAGACATCGTGCCACTAATCAGAGCCACGGTGCGATCCTCTGAAAACAATGGCAGTGAATGGGAAACTACTTACACTCTTACACTTTTATTCAGTATCTCTGAATAAAAGACATGCATTGCTTTATCAAGTAAAATATGAGTTCTTCTTGCAGCTCACAGACTGTAATAAGAATACATTTGTTCAGCAGTTATACCACAGTACATTTATTCTTAATAGTGAAGCACAGAGTTGGGACTATGACTATATGTCTTTATTGTATTTCTTTTTTTCTCCAGGGAATTTTTTCTAAGTTTTTCTTTGGACATTGGCTGTCCTAACTATTAAATGCTTAATTTGTTCCCATGTCTTTAGCTGAATCTACAAAAAATGCCAAAGATAACACGCTGAGAGGCATAAAATAGTATTTTTGGACCAACATTGTGATTTCCAAAGAGCTATTAGCTAAACTAGCTGGACCAGCTGAACATCTATACCATATTTCAACACGCTGTGCACTGTGTCCATGAAAATATATGAAGACACTCGACAAGTGGTCAGTGAGTGTTCACAGCCATTTGTAAACTATGGGTTAGCAGCTAGCTAACGCGGTGTCCGAGCAGCCAAACTTCCGCTGCAGATGAGACCTTTTATTGCTTGCAATGCAATAAAAGTATATCTGGATTGAAAAAATGCAGTCATGGATTGTCCTCCCTAGAGCCCATAACTCAAAATTATTAAAACAGTGTGGGATCATCTTGACAGAGAATGCAACAAAAGCCAGCCAAGATCCAAAGAAGAGCTTTGAATGTCCTTCAAGAAGCCCGGAGAACTATTCCTGAAATTCCTGAAGACCGTTTAAAGAAATCTAGAGAAAATAAGCCTGTATTTTTAATATAGATAATATAAAATGCATTTCTACTCATATGTCACCTCAAGCTGCTTTAAACTAAAAGATAAAGGCCTTTCAAGGTCTTTATTACTGAGGAAACTCAACAATCAGACGATACCGTATGAGCAGCACTTGGCGAGAGCAGGAAGGAAGAACTCCCTTTAAACAGGACGAAACCAGTAGAGCCAGGTCTGAGGAGAGGCAGCCATCTAACTGTGACCAGCTAGAGAATGAAGGAAAAGAGAAGAGGGGAAAAAGGAGAGCTTAGCGAGATCAAGGGCAAAACGTAAAATGTGTGCAGTGTTTTTCAAAATTTGAGCTTGGTGGATGTTTCGTTTTACAGCAAAAAGTCTGCAATCGGCCAGAACTTGTTAGGAGAAGCTAGCAGTTGTGTGAATCTGTGCCATTTGTAGGTAATTTTCTTTAATTTTGAATTTACTTTTACATCTATTTTTAAACTCAAAGGCCTCCACAGCCTTTCTACCTGCAGTGATTATGAATACTGGCCATTTCCAAAATATGAGTGCTTTTGGTTTTTATATTAGTTGATATTGTATCATAGACATATCGACTCACTGCTTAAGTAATCGGGGAACTTCTTTGTGAGTTGTTGTTGTAGTTGTGATATTTCACTTCTTTTTCTCTTTTCTTTCACTCAGGTTGTTCCAGTTAAACCTGGGAGCGGCCAAAAAGCTGAACGAGCTCGAGTCGGACTCTTGGGAGTATTGGAAACGTCTGAGGAAGGAAAACATTTGGCGTTTCAACAGACTACATAAAGGGAAGAAGTTTTAGGGTTTCACTGGACATACTGAGGGCAACAGCAGTGTTTTACACCCTGGACTGAATTACCATGACAGAAACGGACTTCTGGATCAGTCTATCCCACCTGACAGCTGAGAGACTTTTGTCTCTTCATCGCTGGTTCTGTTTGATGCAAATGTTCTCTTGTGTTAAACAAAGGTGGTGATATAACAGCAAAGGAGTCCTTCAAGAAGGCCAAAACTGAACATCATATGAACCTAATAAAGTTATTGTCTCACTTCAGACAAACTCTTCATTAAATCAAATTTGACCAGTTTTCATGAAGTTGTAGTAACAATTTTCAACATATCTGTTGTATACTAGAACGCTCTGGAGTAGTTACTTTGTGGCAAAAAGTAGAAAAAAAGGATTTCATTGTGTTTAACTTGGATTAAATCATTTGAACATGTGTTTATGGTGTTTTGTTTTCTTTTTGCAAATCACATTGCCTGTTTGTGAATGTGCAGACTGTCTATAAATAAAAATGAAATTATATTCAAAAGTTGAGTTTGTCCCATTGCTTTAATTGATATTAGGTATCCAGATGTGGCACCACTTTAGGTTGTAATGTAGAGCTGTGTTCACGGTTGGTAAGTCGGTGCTTTTCAGCCCAACCCCAAGTCACAGGAAAAGCTTTGGGTCGCAGTTTGTAATAGTTATTGCGCTGATCTTTAAATACTAGCTACAGTGGTGGTGTTGCCATAAAAAACGCTTCATGCAAATGACTGCGTAGCAGGGGTTGCAGAAACGAGGAACCGAAATGAGAAGCGACTCATCTGGGGAACAAATCATGCAAGATTGGAAGAGTGATTGTATCAGGATGCATCATCTATCTCGTTAATGTAAAAGTAACTCTGTTCCTCTTTCTATGTATTTGAGATTTGAACACCGGTTTGTTGTAAATCTGGTAAGTCGAGCGCTTATTTAACGGCTTAAAATCCCCCCCAAAAAACTAAGGTTTTAGTAGCGCTAAATAGCGGAAGCGGCACTTGGCGCAGCTATTAATGGACGTCTTGATAGTTTGGTATGAGTTCAACTCAGTTCATTTTCGGGGAGTTTCGTTGTTAAGTCTTCCTCCTGATTCACAGCGGTGCTATGATCCGCGGGCGTGTGCAGTTATAGGCGGATTTTCATAAAGTAAGAAACGGGAAAACCCGAGGCTGTGTTTACAACCCGTAGGTTAGTGGCGTTTCGGCTCCGTAGGCGAATAAGTAGTGCATTCATTCAACAATCAAAGCAATGTTGTAGATCACCGCTGTCAGTCACACCTCGAGGTAGAAGCGTTAGAGAAACCGCGACTGCGCAGTCACTCGGCGATTTTAGCTCCTAAAGTTTAAATTCGATGTCCTGCTTTGTTAGTAGTGAAGGATTACGAAGATGGAGGAGTGGAAAAGGAGCATCGGTACTCTCAGCGACGAAATCCTAATTAAGCTGGCAAAGATGTTGGACAACTCCACCTGTGGATGGAGGCAGCTAGCTAACGCGGTGTCCGAGCAGCCGAAATTCCGCTGCAGGTGAGACCTTGAAGGCATCACGTGAAGGTGGTAGCTTTACGCTTTACTCACAGTTTCTAAAACTTAAGCTGTGTCTCTACTGTATGGTGTGTTGTTATGGGGGGTTATGGATCCCCCTCAAGACTGACTATGCCACCATCTGCTAACATCACACACTGCCCTGTCTCCTGCAGTGAGCGGGAGCTGACCAGCTGTTCTCTCCAGGTGCTGACTGCTGCAGGCAGCCCGGCACGCACCCTGCTGGCATTACTGGCTGAGCGTTCCTGCTCCCTGGACTTCCTGCTCCACTGCCTGAGGAAGATGGAGCACCAGGAAGCTGTGCAGTTCCTCACCACTGCAGGTAAAGGAGAAGTCACTGGGCTGTTATATATGCAAAGTCTGTTTCTTACTGCGACTGTTACCTACTGTTTCCTTATAAACAGGAGGAAGACATAGTCCTGTTTAGACCATGTAACTGTAAAACACACATTCACAAGCCGCTTTATTAGGTACACCTCACTAGTACTTCCTTTTGCCTTCAGAACTACCTTAATTCTAATGACTGTGACTGTCATCTCAATCATGTGACCGTGGAGGCCATTTGACTACAGTAAACTAACTGACCCTCATTTACTAACAGGGCATACACACAAATCTGTGCATAAATGAATACTGAAATACTACTATTACGAATAATAAGGCTAACCCTGATAATTACAGACAGTTTTCCAGAACCCCATAAGCCACAAAATCCCCCAAAATACATCAACATTTAAAAATAAAATTACTTGTAAAGAAAACAGAATGCTTAATGGTTAAGTATAGGCTTTAACCTTTACATTTAAACACATTTAAATGTAAAAGATACATTCCAGTATCTCTTATCTCATCCTATCTTTAATTAAACATGACTTCTGGCTATATATTCGTCACTTACAGTCCAGTTTCATAGAGTAAGTTATCTGCGGCTGATAGATCACACGCTCCTTTTCCTCGTTTTCTTATTTTTCTTATACCCTGTTAGTCTTCTCATATCAAGTTTAACTTTTAGTGAGCATCTCAAGGGAAAAGTAATTCGGCACCTTTGTTATTTCAGCCAGTAATTGGAGTAATCACGCCTGTGTAAACTCTTTGGAAAGCTGCCCCTGTTCTGGCTGCCTCCTCAGACTTCAGACACCATTATTTAAGTTTCCCCAGTCGCACTTTTTCCTTCTTTTTTGCCTCGGCGATGTATGCTTCTCTCTTACAACATCACAACTCTTTCCACTTCATCTTCAGGTAAACTGTTTCCCCTATATAAAGAAATGGCGGTGTGTCCGTGTGCAGGTAGAATGCAGATTGTAAACAGCAAGCACGAGCCCACTGATTTACAATGATTTTGATTTACTCACATATGCACAGCAGTATTGGTCGTTTTGCACGTGTCATAAAGCTGATACACTGGGGTCATTAAAAGATAGACATGGTCAGTAACAATACTAGGCCTTGTATGGAGCAGTTTTTTCCCCAGTTTAGTCTCTAGCAGTAATATTTAGTAATGCCCTTTCTTTGTTTCTTCTCTCCTGTGATGTGTTTGCTCATGTTGTGTGTTTGTGTGGTAGTGGCAGAGCAGATTCAGATCACAGTGCAGCCGCAGTCCCAGGAAGCCGCACCTGGCAGCAATGTGGTATTGACCTGCAGGGCCTCTGGTCCCCCCGGACTCGGCTACCAGTGGTTCAAAGGCAAACAGGAGGTCACTGACATTTTTGTGATTAATGGATTATAAAAAGAAGGAAAAAGATTCCTGGATAAACCCGCAGAGGCAATGAGATAGCATCTTAATATCTTAACACAGTTTCAGCTGTGAACTCTCATGCATGTTGATTTTTTTTGCTTTTGTCTTATAGATTTTGGGGGAATCAGGAAATTCCTCAGAACTGGTTCTTTGCCCTTTAAGCCCCACCCACCAGGGTCACTATATCTGCAGGATAAGCCATGGAGAGAAATTTGTTTTCTCCAAGTGGGCTCAAGTTCGCTTGATCTCCTCTGCAGGTTCTTCTTCCTTCTGCTTCTCTGACGTCGTTTTAATTTATCTTTCAGCATGTCATGTAATGTTTTGGTGACTTTTCTCAGGCTGCAGCAGCAGTCTGTTTCCAGGTTCAGTGAGCGGGTTGCATATCATCCAGCGCCCGCGGTCCCAGGCAGCCTCTGAGGGGGACACTCTAGTCCTGGAGTGCACTGCAGAGGGAAACCCACCTGCACAGTATGAGTGGTACCACAACAAAGTGCCCATGCCACAACAAAAGACGAGCTCGCTCAGGGTAAGTAAGCAGCACAGCTATGCTGCACAGAGCTGCTTCTCTACTGGATATGAAAACCACTGAATTATATTCACTTAAAGAGCACGGTGGATTTACATGTGACGTCATGCGCACTGGATATGATATATTCACCATTTGCGATGGAAAGATGGGTATTTTTGTGCATGTGGATATAGTTGGGATGGAAAACAACTATTTGGCGATGTGTCCTGGAGCTGTGTGGGGAATGAACTTTGTTGCAGAGAGAGTACCGTATTCACCTAAAAGCAGAAGTTATGACTCAACGTCACAGATTAACTGCACAATGCTTGTAGACACATCTGTCATGTCCATCCAAGCAATTTTTATCAACCATATAAGGAAAATGCATTTTTCCCTAGTGGCAAGTGGTTCCTGGGGGTTCACCGACTGGTCTGTGTGACCTGGGCTTTAGTAATAATTTCCCGAGCAACTGATATCAACCTCCATCAGTGCTTACTGGATGGGTGGCGACTGTGTGACCTCTGTGACCGGAACCTCGTTCACTTGATCCTAAATTGGGTGGCTCAGGAGATAGAGCAAGTATTCTAGTTTATCTACTAATCGGAACGTTGCTAGTTCAATCTCTGTCTGCTCCAGTCTGCATGCCATAGTTTCTTTGGGCAAGATACTGAACCCTGAGATGCATTACTCGGTGAGTGTTGGATAGAAAGCACACGTGTGTCGGAAACTTAAGACGTCTTCTACTCAAGTAAAGTATAAATATAAGAATCAGTCCATTTAACATTTGTAAGAAAATGTCACATGTCTGCAACACCTTAATTTTTTTTTAAACTTTCACATTAAAATGCAGCTGATTGTTATATCGGTTATAGACTGTATATAAAAGATGGAGATAGGCACGTGAGCATCAGTTATTGGTTTATGGGTTCTGCATTTTAATACCTAAATATTTACATTTTGGCTGTCACGCAGTGTTGGTCAAGTTACTTGAAAAAAGTAATCAGTAACTAATTACTGATTACTTCCCCCAAAAAGTAATCCCGTTACTTTACTGATTACTTATTTTCAAAAGTAATTAATTACTTAGTTACTTAGTTACTTTTTAAAATCACGATTTACAACCTGAATAGGTGATAAATAGATCTTTCAGCCCAATTCTACTTTTTCTACATAATCCATCATACAAAATGTAATCAAATGGAAAAGTCTCTTTTTAAAACTTGTTTTATTAGTTTTAACCTTTTAACTTTATGCATCAAGCAAAAATTTAATTATCTGCAACATTCTCTGACTGGAAGAAATTTGTTTAATATTTAAACCTATTTTCTGCACATTCCAGCACATAAAATAATTTTTTTTTGTGTGTTTACACTCACTCTTTCAAATAGATGCAAGTAAAACACAGCAGAAAATAAATAAAATCAAAGACTAGCGGTCCTTTTGCTCTATTTTCACCTGTAAAGCAGGAGTGGGGTAGGCGGAGGTTTATCCTGGTGCAGGTGTGCCGCAGCGGTCAGTGGAAGAATCCGCGAGTTTCTCTGTGAGTTTCCCATTACGTCGTAGCTACTCGGTGCTTGCTTGGAAGTTTAGGGGTTTTATTCGCTGTAAAAAGAAGTTTTCTTCCCACGCACAACGGACACTAATGTTTTTGTCACTTTTTATGGAATCAAACTCAAAGTAAGGTCAGTACTTCCACGCTTTAAACGCTGCACACTCATACTCTCTCTGCACTCGATATGTGATCCATTGTTGCTCTCACGGTTTTAGTAACGCAGTAACGCAGCGTTCCTACGGGAAAGTAACGGTAATCTAATTACCGTTTTTGCAATAGTAATCCCTTACTTTACTCGTTACTTGAAAAAAGTAATTGGATTACAGTTACTGCCCATCTCTGCTGTCACGTGATGGCTTTTTGGTCCCCCACGAGGGATGTGACTATCAGTAAGGATCCAAATCACTCCATGTACCGGGAGTCACTTGGCAGTTACAAGTTTATAGCACTCCCACATTCATTTTCCATCTCTGCAGGTTGTAGCTCGATGTCAGCTTGATGCTCTATGTGGCGTATGCTTTGTATCTGTGCAGATCCCATGTGTGACCACAGCACACAGAGGAGAGTACACGTGCAAGGTGTTCAATTTGTATCATGAGGTGTGGAGCAGCACGGCAACAGTCACCATCGGTGAGCCATTGTTTGTATTTTCTAAATTAGGGATGTAAACATAAATGAGAAAATTTAGTAAGCTCTTAATGTTAAAATGTTTATATATTTGCATGAAGTAAATAAGTAAAAGCACATTAGAATAAGTCTGACACTTCACATTTGTATAGTTACAAAATGGCAGTACCGTGCTGTGGTAACTGTTCTTGTTTTCGACTCTCATGCAGGCCCCAGTTCTGTCACTGACGCCTCCTGGGTAGAGGTTGACCGCGGTCTAGGTACTCTTTAATTTCTGGTAGAATATTTAGAGGAACTACCGCAGTATTGTAATTTCTATGTCCCGTCTGACTTTGATTCCTCTTTTTAAATATAACAGGTAATTAAACAGTGGTATTTATAGATAGTGTGCATGTGTATACTGTAACCTAAAAACAGCTACTGATAGCTGTGGTTAATTGGGTTAATGTGAAGTCTGGTTAGTCTGGTTACCATGCTTTACAGAAGTGAAAACGAGATGTTAAACAAATAGTTATCAGATAACACAGCATGTTTTTTCTTTTGGTGTTCTCAGAGTCACAGGAAGTCCACAAATCCTACAAAACACATCCGCTTCAACAGATAGCCAGTTCGCCCCCATCTGCCAAGGACGTTTATGGTGAATTTACGCAAGCAAACAGACAAATACCGAGTCTTACTTTTGTCGATTTGTGGGTGTTTCACTGCTCGTTCTCTTCCTGTCCACAGCCACAGACAAAGTCGCTCTTCTGATTGGTAACATGAACTACATTTACCACACGCAGCTGTGTGCTCCCATTTCTGACGTCCACGAGTTGACCAACCTTCTTCGACAGTTGGACTTCAAGGTGGTTTCCTTGCTCGACCTCAACTGGCAGGAGATGCACAGCGCTGTTACTGAGTTCCTGTTGCTGCTCGACAAAGGAGTCTACGGTACGTCTGCTGCATACGTCTGCCCTTTGTCACCGGTTCTGTTCATAATTTTTATGGACAGGATTTCTAGGTGCAGCCAAGTGGCGGAGGGCTTTCACTTCGGTGGCCTCAGAATCTCATCTCTGCTTTTTGCGGATGATGTGGTTCTGTTGGTTTCATCGGGTGAGGGCCTCCAGCTCGCACTGGAACGGTTCGCAGCTGAGTGTGAAGCAGCGGGAATGAGGATCAGCTCCTCCAAATCTGAGGCCATGGTTCTCAGCCGGAAAAGGGTGGAGTGCCCACTCCGGGTCGGGGATGAGTTTCTGCCCCAAGTGGAGAAGTTCAAGTATCTCGGGGTCTTGTTCGCGAGTGATGGGAGAAGGGAGCCGGAGATCGACAGACGGATTGGTGCTGCAGCTGCAGTAATGCGGACGCTGCACCGGTCCGTCGTGGTGAAGAGGGAGCTGAGTGTAAAAGCGAAGCTCTTAATTTACCGGTCGATCTACGTCCCTACCCTCACCTATGGCCACGAGCTGTGGGTAGTGACCGAAAGAACAAGATCGCGGATACAAGCGGCAGAAATGAGCTTCCTCTGAAGGGTGGCTGGCCTCTCCCTTAGAGATAGGGTGAGAAGTTCGGCCATCCGGGAGGGGCTCAGAGTAGAGCCGCTGCTGCTCCACATCGAAAGGAGCCAGCTGAGGTGGTTCGGGCATCTGATATGGATGCCTCCTGGGCGCCTCCTGGGTGAGGTGTTCCGGGCATGTCCCACCGGGAGGAGGCCCCGGGGCAGACCCAGGACATGCTGGAGAGATTATATCTCTCGGCTGGCCTGGGAACGCCTTGGAGTTCCCCCGGATAAGCTGGAGGAGGTGGTTGGGGAGAGGGAGGTCTGGGCCTCTCTGCTTAGGCTGCTGCCCCCGCGACCCGGCCTCGGATAAAGCGGATGAAGATGGGTAGATGGAGAATACAACTAGGATAAATAATTGCATCTGTTTTTCTTTACTTCTGAAGGTTTGCTATATTTTGCTGGTCACGGCTATGAGAA